>NW_027479395.1:0-135050 GCF_051014685.1 Ptiloglossa arizonensis
TATACGTTATTCGTTATACGTTATACGTTATACGTTATTCGTTATACGTTATACGTTATGCGTTGTACGTTATACGTTATACGTTATGCGTTATACGTTATACGTTATACGTTATACGTTATACGTTTGACGTTATACGTTATACGGTATACGTTATACGTTATGCGTTATACGTTATACGTTATACGTTATACGTTATACGGTATACGTTATGCGTTATACGTTATACGTTATTCGTTATACGTTATACGTTATACGTTATATGTTATACGTTATACGTTATACGTTATACGTTATACGTTATACGTTATACGTTATACGTTATACGTTATGCGTTATACGTTATACGTTATACGTTATACGTTATACGGTATACGTTATGCGTTATACGTTATACGTAATACGTTATGCGTTATACGTTATGCGTTATACGTTATACGTTATACGTTATACGTTATACGATATACGTTATACGTTATACGTTATACGTTATACGTTATACGTTATACGTTATACGTTATTCGTTATACGTTATACGTTATGCGTTATACGTTATACGTTATACGTTATGCGTTATACGTTATACGTTATACGTTATACGTTATACGTTATACGTTATGCGTTATACGTTATACGTTATACGTTATACGTTATACGGTATACGTTATGCGTTATACGCTATACGTTATGCGTTATAGGATATGCATTATGCGTCATAGGGTATACGTTATACGTGATACCTTGTACGTTATACGTTATACGTTATACGTTATACGTTATATGTTATACGTTATACGTTATACGCTATACGTTATGCGTTATAGGATATACATTATGCGTTATAGGGTATACGTTATACGTGATACCTTGTACGTTATACGTTATACGTTATACGTTATACGTTATATGTTATACGTTATACGTTATACGTTATACGTTATACGTTATACGTTATACGTTATACGTTATACGGTATACGTTATGCGTTATACGCTATACGTTATGCGTTATAGGACATACATTATGCGTTATAGGATATACGTTATACGTGATACCTTGTACGTTATACGTTATACGTTATACGTTATACGTTATATGTTATACGTTATACGTTATACGTTATACGTTATACGTTATACGTTATACGTTATACGTTATACGTTATACGTTATACGTTATACGTTATACGTTATACGTTATACGTTATACGTTATACGTTATACGTTATACGTTATACGTTATACGTTATACGTTATACGTTATACGTTATACGTTATACGTTATACGTTATACGTTATACGTTAGACGTTATAGGTTATGCGTAATACGGTATACGTTATACGTTATACGTTATACGTTATGCGTTATAGGATATACGTTATACGTGATACGTTGTACGTTATACGTTATACGTTATACGTTATACGTTATACGTTATACGTTATACGTTATACGTTATACGTCATACGTTATACGTTATACGTTATACGTTATACGTTATACGTTATACGTTATACGTTATACGTTATACGTTATACGTTATACGTTATACGTTATACGTTATACGTTATACGTTATACGTTATACGTTATACGTTATACGTTATACGTTATACGTTATACGTTATACGTTATACGTTATACGTTATACGTTATACGTTATACGTTATGCGTTATACGCTATACGTTATGCGTTATAGGATATACGTTACACGTTACACGTTATACGTTATACGTTATACTTTATACGTTATACGTTATACGATATACGTTATACGTTATACGTTATACGTTATACGTTATACGTTATACGTTATACGTTATACGTTATACGTTATACGTTATACGTTATACGTTATACGTTATACGTTATACGTTATACGTTATACGTTATACGTTATACGTTATACGTTATACGTTATACGTTATACGTTATACGTTATACGTTGTACGTTGTACGTTGTACGTTATGCGTTATACGTTATACGTTATGCGTCATAGGTCATACGTTATACGTTGTACGTTATACGTTATACGTGATACGTTATACGTTATACGTTATTCGTTATACGTTATGCGTTATACGTTGTACGTTATACGTTGTACGTTATACGTTATGCGTTATACGTTATACGTTATACGTTATACGTTATACGTTTGACGTTATACGTTATACGGTATACGTTATACGTTATGCGTTATACGTTATACGTTATACGTTATACGTTATACGTTGTACGCTATACGTTATACGTTATACGTTATACGTTATGCGTTATAGGATATACGTTATACGTGATACGTTGTACGTTATACGTTATACGTTATACGTTATACGTTATACGTTATACGTTATACGTTATACGTTATACGTTATACGTTATACGTTATACGTTATACGTTATACGTTATGCGTTATACGCTATACGTTATGCGTCATAGGTCATACCTTATACGTGATACGTCATACGTTGTACGTTATACGTTATACGTTATTCGTTATACGTTATACGTTATACGTTACACGTTATACGTTATACGTTATACGTTTTACGTTATACGTTATACGTTATACGTTATACATTATACGTTAGACGTTATACGTTATACGTTATACGTTATTCGTTATACGTTATACGTTATACGTTATATGTTATACGTTATACGTTATACGTTATACGTTATACGTTATACGTTATACGTTATACGTTATACGTTATACGTTATACGTTATACGTTTTACGTTATACGTTATACGTTATACGTTATACATTATACGTTAGACGTTATACGTTATACGTTATACGTTATTCGTTATACGTTATGCGTTATACGTTATGTGTTATACGTTATACGTTATACGTTATACGTTACACGTTATACGTTATACGTTATGCGTTATACGTTATGCGTTATACGTTATGCGTTATACGTTATACGTTATACGTTATACGTTATACGTTTGACGTTATACGTTATACGGTATACGTTATACGTTATGCGTTATACGTTATACGTTATACGTTATACGTTATACGGTATACGTTATGCGTTATACGCTATACGTTATGCGTTATAGGATATACATTATGCGTTATAGGATATACGTTATACGTGATACCTTGTATGTTATACGTTATACGTTATACGTTATACATTATACGTTATACGTTATACGTTATTCGTTATACGTTATACGTTATACGTTATTCGTTATACGTTATACGTTATGCGTTGTACGTTATACGTTATACGTTATGCGTTATACGTTATACGTTATACGTTATACGTAATACGTTTGACGTTATACGTTATACGGTATACGTTATACGTTATGCGTTATACGTTATACGTTATACGTTATACGTTATACGGTATACGTT
Organism: Ptiloglossa arizonensis; assembly: GCF_051014685.1. NCBI lineage: Eukaryota > Metazoa > Arthropoda > Insecta > Hymenoptera > Colletidae > Ptiloglossa > Ptiloglossa arizonensis. Next base: position 3,383 of record NW_027479395.1, read on the forward strand.
ATGCGTTATACGCTATACGTTATGCGTTATAGGATATACATTATGCGTTATAGGATATACGTTATACGTGATACCTTGTATGTTATACGTTATACGTTATACGTTATACGTTATACGTTATACGTTATACGTTATACGTTATACGTTATACGTTATACGTTATACGTTATACGTTATACGTTATACGTTATACGTTATACGTTATACGTTATACGTTATACGTTATACGTTATACGTTATACGTTATACGTTATACGTTATACGTTATACGTTATACGTTATACGTTATACGTTTTACGTTATACGTTATACGTTATACGTTATACGTTATACGTTATACGTTATACGTTATACGTTATACGTTATACGTTACACGTTATACGTTATACGTTATACGTTATACGTTATGCGTTATACGCTATACGTTATACGTTATGCGTTATACGTTATACGTTATACGTTATACGTTATACGTTATACGTTATACGGTATACGTTATGCGTTATACGCTATACGTTATGCGTTATAGGATATACATTATGCGTTATAGGATATACGTTATACGTGATACCTTGTACGTTATACGTTATACGTTATACGTTATACGTTATACGTTATACGTTATACGTTATACGTTATACGTTATACGTTATACGTTACACGTTATACGTTATACGTGATACGTTATACGTTATACGTTATACGTTATTCGTTATACGTTATACGTTATACGTTATACGTTATACGTTATACGTTATACGTTATACGTTATACGTTATACGTTATACGTTATACGTTATACGTTATGCGTTATACGCTATACGTTATGCGTCATAGGTCATACCTTATACGTGATACGTCATACGTTATACGTTACACGTTATACGTTATACGTTATGCGTTATACGTTATGCGTTATACGTCATACGTTATACGTTATACGTTATACGTTATACGTTATACGTTATACGTTATACGTTATACGTTATACGTTATTCGTTATACGTTATACGTTATGCGTTATACGTTATACGTTATACGTTATGCGTTATACGTTGTACGTTATACGTTATACGTTATACGTTTGACGTTATACGTTATACGGTATACGTTATACGTTATGCGTTATACGTTATACGTTATACGTTATACGTTATACGGTATACGTTATGCGTTATACGCTATACGTTATGCGTTATAGGATATACATTATGCGTTATAGGATATACGTTATACGTGATACCTTGTACGTTATACGTTATACGTTATACGTTATACGTTATACGTTATACGTTATACGTTATACGTTATACGTTATACGTTATACGTTATACGTTATACGTTATACGTTATACGTTATACGTTATACGTTATACGTTATACGTTATACGTTATGCGTTATACGCTATACGTTATGCGTCATAGGTCATACCTTATACGTGATACTTCATACGTTGTACGTTATACGTTATACGTCATTCGTTATACGTTATACGTTATACGTTATACGTTATACGATATACGTTATACGATATACGTTATACGTTTACGTTATACGTTATACGTTATACGTTATACGTTATACGTTATACGTTATACGTTATACGTTATACGTTTTACGTTATACGTTATACGTTATACGTTATACATTATACGTTAGACGTTATACGTTATACGTTATAAGTTATTCGTTATACGTTATACGTTATACGTTATACGTTATACGTTATACGTTATACGTTATACGTTATACGTTATACGTTATACGTTATACGTTATACGTTATACGTTATACGTTATACGTTATACGTTATACGTTATACGTTATACGTTATACGTTATACGTTATACGTTATACGTTGTACGTTACACGTTATGCGCTATAGGTCATACCTTATACGTGATACGTCATACGTTATACGTTACACGTTATACGTTATACGTTATGCGTTATACGTTATGCGTTATACGTTATACGTTATACGTTATACGTTATACGTTATACGTTATACGTTATACGTTATACGTTATACGTTATACGTTATTCGTTATACGTTATACGTTATGCGTTATACGTTATACGTTATACGTTATGCGTTATACGTTATACGTTATACGTTATACGTTATACGTTTGACGTTATACGTTATACGGTATACGTTATACGTTATGCGTTATACGTTATACGTTATACGTTATACGTTATACGGTATACGTTATGCGTTATACGCTATACGTTATGCGTTATACGTTATACGTTATACGTTATACGTTATACGTTATACGTTATACGTTATACGTTATTCGTTATACGTTATACGTTATGCGTTATACGTTATACGTTATACGTTATGCGTTATACGTTATACGATATACGTTATACGTTATACGTTATACGTTATACGTTATACGTTATACGTTATACGTTATACGTTATACGTTATACGTTATACGTTATACGTTATACGTTATACGTTATACGTTATACGTTATACGTTATACGTTATACGTTATACGTTGTACGTTATACGTTATTCGTTATACGTTATACGTTATGCGTTATACGTTATACGTTATACGTTATACGTTATACGTTATACGTTATACGTTATACGTTATACGTTATACGTTATACGTTATACGTTATACGTTATTCGTTATACGTTATACGTTATGCGTTATACGTTATACGTTATACGTTATGCGTTATACGTTATACGTTATACGTTATACGTTATACGTTTGACGTTATACGTTATACGGTATACGTTATACGTTATACGTTATACGTTATACGTTATACGTTATACGTTACACGTTATGCGTTATGCGTTATAGGTCATACCTTATACGTGATACGTCATACGTTATACGTTACACGTTATACGTTATACGTTATGCGTTATACGTTATGCGTTATACGTTATACGTTATACGTTATACGTTATACGTTATACGTTATACGTTATACGTTATACGTTATACGTTATACGTTATACGTTATACGTTATACGTTATACGTTATACGTTATACGTTATACGTTATTCGTTATACGTTATACGTTATGCGTTATACGTTATACGTTATACGTTATACGTTTGACGTTATACGTTATACGGCATACGTTATACGTTATGCGTTATACGTTATACGTTATACGTTATACGTTATACGGTATACGTTATGCGTTATACGCTATACGTTACGCGTTATAGGATATACATTATGCGTTATAGGATATACGTTATACGTGATACCTTGTATGTTATACGTTATACGTTATACGTTATACGTTATACGTTATACGTTATACGTTATGCGTTATACGTTATACGTTATACGTTATACGTTATACGGTATACGTTATGCGTTATACGCTATGCGTTATGCGTTATAGGATATACATTATGCGTTATAGGATATACGTTATACGTGATACCTTGTACGTTATACGTTATACGTTATACGTTATACGTTATACGTTATACGTTATACGTTATACGTTATACGTTATACGTTATACGTTATACGTTATACGTTATACGTTATACGTTATACGTTATACGTTATACGTTATACGTTATACGTTATACGTTATACGTTATACGTTATACGTTATACGTTATACGTTATACGTTATACGTTATACGTTATGCGTTATACGCTATACGTTATGCGTCATAGGTCATACCTTATACGTGATACTTCATACGTTGTACGTTATACGTTATACGTCATTCGTTATACGTTATACGTTATACGTTATACGTTATACGATATACGTTATACGATATACGTTATACGTTTACGTTATACGTTATACGTTATACGTTATACGTTATACGTTATACGTTATAGGTTATACGTTTTACGTTATACGTTATACGTTATACGTTATACATTATACGTTAGACGTTATACGTTATACGTTATACGTTATACGTTATACGTTATACGTTATTCGTTATACGTTATACGTTATGCGTTATACGTTATACGTTATACGTTATGCGTTATACGTTGTACGTTATACGTTATACGTTATACGTTTGACGTTATACGTTATACGGTATACGTTATACGTTATGCGTTATACGTTATACGTTATACGTTATACGTTATACGTTATACGTTATACGTTATACGTTATACGTTATACGTTATACGTTATACGTTATACGTTATACGTTATACGTTATACGTTATACGTTATACGTTATACGTTATACGTTATACGTTATACGTTATACGTTATACGTTATACGTTACACGTTATGCGCTATAGGTCATACCTTATACGTGATACGTCATACGTTATACGTTACACGTTATACGTTATACGTTATGCGTTATACGTTATGCGTTATACGTTATACGTTATGCGTTATACGCTATACGTTATGCGTTATAGGATATACATTATGCGTTATAGGATATACGTTATACGTGATACCTTGTACGTTATACGTTATACGTTATACGTTATACGTTATACGTTATACGTTATACGTTATACGTTATACGTTATACGTTATACGTTATACGTTATACGTTATACGTTATACGTTATACGTTATACGTTATACGTTATACGTTATACGTTATACGTTATACGTTATACGTTATACGTTATACGTTATACGTTATACGTTATACGTTATACGTTATACGTTTTACGTTATACGTTATACGTTATACGTTATACGTTCTACGTTATACGTTATACGTTATACGTTATACGTTATACGTTACACGTTATACGTTATACGTTATACGTTATACGTTATGCGTTATACGCTATACGTTATACGTTATGCGTTATACGTTATACGTTATACGTTATACGTTATACGTTATACGGTATACGTTATGCGTTATACGCTATACGTTATGCGTTATAGGATATACATTATGCGTTATAGGATATACGTTATACGTGATACCTTGTACGTTATACGTTATACGTTATACGTTATACGTTATACGTTATACGTTATACGTTATACGTTATACGTTATACGTTATACGTTATACGTTACACGTTATACGTTATACGTGATACGTTATACGTTATACGTTATACGTTATTCGTTATACGTTATACGTTATACGTTATACGTTATACGTTATACGTTATACGTTATACGTTATACGTTATACGTTATACGTTATACGTTATACGTTATACGTTATGCGTTATACGCTATACGTTATGCGTCATAGGTCATACCTTATACGTGATACGTCATACGTTATACGTTACACGTTATACGTTATACGTTATGCGTTATACGTTATGCGTTATACGTCATACGTTATACGTTATACGTTATACGTTATACGTTATACGTTATACGTTATACGTTATACGTTATTCGTTATACGTTATACGTTATGCGTTATACGTTATACGTTATGCGTTATACGTTATACGTTATACGTTATACGTTATACGGTATACGTTATGCGTTATACGCTATGCGTTATGCGTTATAGGATATACATTATGCGTTATAGGATATACGTTATACGTGATACCTTGTACGTTATACGTTATACGTTATACGTTATACGTTATACGTTATACGTTATACGTTATACGTTATACGTTATACGTTATACGTTATACGTTATACGTTATACGTTATACGTTATACGTTATACGTTATACGTTATACGTTATACGTTATACGTTATACGTTATACGTTATACGTTATACGTTATACGTTATACGTTATACGTTATACGTTATACGTTATACGTTATACGTTATACGTTATACGTTATGCGTTATACGCTATACGTTATGCGTCATAGGTCATACCTTATACGTGATACTTCATACGTTGTACGTTATACGTTATACGTCATTCGTTATACGTTATACGTTATACGTTATACGTTATACGATATACGTTATACGATATACGTTATACGTTTACGTTATACGTTATACGTTATACGTTATACGTTATACGTTATACGTTATAGGTTATACGTTTTACGTTATACGTTATACGTTATACGTTATACATTATACGTTAGACGTTATACGTTATACGTTATACGTTATTCGTTATACGTTATACGTTATACGTTATACGTTATACGTTATACGTTATACGTTATACGTTATACGTTATACGTTATACGTTATACGTTATACGTTATACGTTATACGTTATACGTTATACGTTATACGTTATACGTTATACGTTATACGTTATACGTTATACGTTATACGTTACACGTTATGCGTTATGCGTTATAGGTCATACCTTATACGTGATACGTCATACGTTATACGTTACACCTTATACGTTATACGTTATGCGTTATACGTTATGCGTTATACGTTATACGTTATACGTTATACGTTATACGTTATACGTTATACGTTATTCGTTATACGTTACACGTTATGCGTTATACGTTATACGTTATACGTTATGCGTTATACGTTATACGTTATACGTTATACGTTACACGTTATGCGTTATAGGTCATACCTTATACGTGATACGTCATACGTTATACGTTACACGTTATACGTTATACGTTATACGTTATACGTTATACGTTATACGTTATACGTTATACGTTATACGTTATACGTTATACGTTATACGTTATACGTTATACGTTATACGTTATACGTTATACGTTATACTTTATACGTTATTCGTTATACGTTATACGTTATGCGTTATACGTTATACGTTATACGTTATACGTTATGCGTTATACGTTATACGTTATACGTTATACGTTATACGTTTGACGTTATACGTTATACGGTATACGTTATACGTTATTCGTTATACGTTATACGTTATACGTTACACGTTATGCGTTATGCGTTATAGGTCATACCTTATACGTGATACGTCATACGTTATACGTTACACGTTATACGTTATACGTTATGCGTTATACGTTATGCGTTATACGTTATACGTTATACGTTATACGTTATACGTTATACGTTATACGTTATACGTTATACGTTATACGTTATACGTTATACGTTATACGTTATACGTTATACGTTATACGTTATACGTTATACGTTATACGTTATTCGTTATACGTTATACGTTATGCGTTATACGTTATACGTTATACGTTATGCGTTATACGTTATACGTTATACGTTATACGTTATACGTTTGACGTTATACGTTATACGGTATACGTTATACGTTATGCGTTATACGTTATACGTTATACGTTATACGTTATACGGTATACGTTATGCGTTATACGCTATACTTTATGCGTTATAGGATATACATTATGCGTTATAGGATATACGTTATACATGATACCTTGTATGTTATACGTTATACGTTATACGTTATACGTTTTACGTTATACGTTATACGTTATACGTTATACGTTATACGTTATACGTTATACGTTATACGTTATACGTTATACGTTATACGTTATACGTTATACGTTATACGTTATACGTTATACGTTATACGTTTTACGTTATACGTTATACGTTATACGTTATACGTTATACGTTATACGTTATACGTTATACGTTATACGTTATACGTTACACGTTATACGTTATACGTTATGCGTTATACGTTATGCGTTATACGCTATACGTTATACGTTATGCGTTATACGTTATACGTTATACGTTATACGTTATACGTTATACGTTATACGGTTTACGTTATGCGTTATACGCTATACGTTATGCGTTATAGGATATACATTATGCGTTATAGGATATACGTTATACGTGATACCTTGTACGTTATACGTTATACGTTATACGTTATTCGTTATACGTTATACGTTATGCGTTATACGTTATACGTTATACGTTATGCGTTATACGTTATACGTTATACGTTATACGTTATACGTTTGACGTTATACGTTATACGGTATACGTTATACGTTATGCGTTATACGTTATACGTTATACGTTATACGTTATACGTTATACGGTATACGTTATGCGTTATACGCTATACGTTATGCGTTATAGGATATACATTATGCGTTATAGGATATACGTTATACGTGATACCTTGTATGTTATACGTTATACGTTATACGTTATACGTTATACGTTATACGTTATACGTTATACGTTATACGTTATACGTTATACGTTATACGTTATACGTTATACGTTATACGTTATACGTTATACGTTATACGTTATACGTTATACGTTATACGTTATACGTTATACGTTATACGTTATACGTTATACGTTATACGTTATACGTTTTACGTTATACGTTATACGTTATACGTTATACGTTATACGTTATACGTTATACGTTATACGTTATACGTTATACGTTACACGTTATACGTTATACGTTATACGTTATACGTTATGCGTTATACGCTATACGTTATACGTTATGCGTTATACGTTATACGTTATACGTTATACGTTATACGTTATACGTTATACGGTTTACGTTATGCGTTATACGCTATACGTTATGCGTTATAGGATATACATTATGCGTTATAGGATATACGTTATACGTGATACCTTGTACGTTATACGTTATACGTTATACGTTATACGTTATACGTTATACGTTATACGTTATACGTTATACGTTATACGTTATACGTTATACGTTACACGTTATACGTTATACGTGATACGTTATACGTTATACGTTATACGTTATTCGTTATACGTTATACGTTATACGTTATACGTTATACGTTATACGTTATACGTTATACGTTATACGTTATACGTTATACGTTATACGTTATACGTTATACGTTATGCGTTATACGCTATACGTTATGCGTCATAGGTCATACCTTATACGTGATACGTCATACGTTATACGTTACACGTTATACGTTATACGTTATGCTTTATACGTTATGCGTTATACGTCATACGTTATACGTTATACGTTATACGTTATACGTTATACTTTATACGTTATACGTTATACGTTATTCGTTATACGTTATACGTTATGCGTTATACGTTATACGTTATACGTTATGCGTTATACGTTGTACGTTATACGTTATACGTTATACGTTTGACGTTATACGTTATACGGTATACGTTATACGTTATGCGTTATACGTTATACGTTATACGTTATACGTTATACGGTATATGTTATGCGTTATACGCTATACGTTATGCGTTATAGGATATACATTATGCGTTATAGGATATACGTTATACGTGATACCTTGTACGTTATACGTTATACGTTATACGTTATACGTTATACGTTATACGTTATACGTTATACGTTATACGTTATACGTTATACGTTATACGTTATACGTTATACGTTATACGTTATACGTTATACGTTATACGTTATGCGTTATACGTTATGCGTTATACGTCATACGTTATACGTTATACGTTATACGTTATACGTTATACGTTATACGTTATACGTTATACGTTATTCGTTATACGTTATACGTTATGCGTTATACGTTATACGTTATACGTTATGCGTTATACGTTATACGTTATACGTTATACGTTATACGTTTGACGTTATACGTTATACGGTATACGTTATACGTTATGCGTTATACGTTATACGTTATACGTTATACGTTATACGGTATACGTTATGCGTTATACGCTATACGTTATGCGTTATAGGATATACATTATGCGTTATAGGATATACGTTATACGTGATACCTTGTACGTTATACGTTATACGTTATACGTTATACGTTATACGTTATACGTTATACGTTATACGTTATACGTTATACGTTATACGTTATACGTTATACGTTATACGTTATACGTTATTCGTTATACGTTACACGTTATACGTTATACGTTATACGTTATACGTTATACGTTATACGTTATACGTTATACGTTATACGTTATACGTTATACGTTATACGTTATACGTTATAGGTCATACCTTATACGTGATACGTCATACGTTATACGTTACACGTTATACGTTATACGTTATGCGTTATACGTTATGCGTTATACGTTATACGTTATACGTTATACGTTATACGTTATACGTTATACGTTATACGTTATACGTTATACGTTATACGTTATACGTTATACGTTATACGTTATACGTTATACGTTATACGTTATTCGTTATACGTTATACGTTATGCGTTATACGTTATACGTTATACGTTATGCGTTATACGTTATACGTTATACGTTATACGTTATACGTTTGACGTTATACGTTATACGTTACACGTTATACGTTATACGTTATGCGTTATGCGTTATACGTTATGCGTTAAACGTCATACGTTATACGTTATACGTTATACGTTATACGTTATACGTTATACGTTATACGTTATACGTTATGCGTTATACGCTATACGTTATACGTTATGCGTTATACGTTATACGTTATACGTTATACGTTATACGTTATACGGTATACGTTATGCGTTATACGCTATACGTTATGCGTTATAGGATATACATTATGCGTTATAGGATATACGTTATACGTGATACCTTGTACGTTATACGTTATACGTTATACGTTATACGTTATACGTTATACGTTATACGTTATACGTTATACGTTATACGTTATACGTTACACGTTATACGTTATACGTGATACGTTATACGTTATACGTTATACGTTATTCGTTATACGTTATACGTTATACGTTATACGTTATACGTTATACGTTATACGTTATACGTTATACGTTATACGTTATACGTTATACGTTATACGTTATACGTTATACGTTATACGTTATGCGTTATACGCTATACGTTATGCGTCATAGGTCATACCTTATACGTGATACGTCATACGTTATACGTTACACGTTATACGTTATACGTTATGCGTTATGCGTTATACGTTATGCGTTATACGTCATACGTTATACGTTATACGTTATACGTTATACGTTATACGTTATACGTTATACGTTATACGTTATACGTTATTCGTTATACGTTATACGTTATGCGTTATACGTTATACGTTATACGTTATGCGTTATACGTTGTACGTTATACGTTATACGTTATACGTTTGACGTTATACGTTATACGGTATACGTTATACGTTATGCGTTATACGTTATACGTTATACGTTATACGTTATACGGTATACGTTATGCGTTATACGCTATACGTTATGCGTTATAGGATATACATTATGCGTTATAGGATATACGTTATACGTGATACCTTGTACGTTATACGTTATACGTTATACGTTATACGTTATACGTTATACGTTATACGTTATACGTTATACGTTATACGTTATACGTTATACGTTATACGTTATACGTTATACGTTATACGTTATACGTTATACGTTATACGTTATACGTTATACGTTATACGTTATACGTTATACGTTTGACGTTATACGTTATACGGTATACGTTATACGTTATACGTTATACGTTATACGTTATACGTTACACGTTATGCGTTATGCGTTATAGGTCATACCTTATACGTGATACGTCATACGTTATACGTTACACGTTATACGTTATACGTTATGCGTTATACGTTATGCGTTATACGTTATACGTTATACGTTATACGTTATACGTTATACGTTATACGTTATACGTTATACGTTATACGTTATACGTTATACGTTATACGTTATACGTTATACGTTATACGTTATACGTTATTCGTTATACGTTATACGTTATGCGTTATACGTTATACGTTATACGTTATGCGTTATACGTTATACGTTATACGTTATACGTTATACGTTTGACGTTATACGTTATACGGTATACGTTATACGTTATGCGTTATACGTTATACGTTATACGTTATACGTTATACGGTATACGTTATGCGTTATACGCTATACGTTATGCGTTATAGGATATACATTATGCGTTATAGGATATACGTTATACGTGATACCTTGTACGTTATACGTTATACGTTATACGTTATACGTTATACGTTATACGTTATACGTTATACGTTATACGTTATACGTTATACGTTATACGTTATACGTTATACGTTATACGTTATACGTTATACGTTATACGTTATACGTTATACGTTATACGTTATACGTTATACGTTATACGTTATACGTTATACGTTATACGTTATACGTTATACGTTATACGTTATACGTTATACGTTATACGTTATACGTTTTACGTTATACGTTATACCTTATACGTTATACGTTATACGTTATACGTTATACGTTATACGTTATACGTTATACGTTACACGTTATACGTTATACGTTATACGTTATACGTTATGCGTTATACGCTATACGTTATACGTTATGCGTTATACGTTATACGTTATACGTTATACGTTATACGTTATACGTTATACGGTATACGTTATGCGTTATACGCTATACGTTATGCGTTATAGGATATACATTATGCGTTATAGGATATACGTTATACGTGATACCTTGTACGTTATACGTTATACGTTATACGTTATACGTTATACGTTATACGTTATACGTTATACGTTATACGTTATACGTTATACGTTACACGTTATACGTTATACGTGATACGTTATACGTTATACGTTATACGTTATTCGTTATACGTTATACGATATACGTTATACGTTATACGTTATACGTTATACGTTATACGTTATACGTTATACGTTATACGTTATACGTTATACGTTATACGTTATGCGTTATACGCTATACGTTATGCGTCATAGGTCATACCTTATACGTGATACGTCATACGTTATACGTTACACGTTATACGTTATACGTTATGCGTTATACGTTATGCGTTATACGTCATACGTTATACGTTATACGTTATACGTTATACGTTATACGTTATACGTTATACGTTATACGTTATTCGTTATACGTTATACGTTATGCGTTATACGTTATACGTTATACGTTATGCGTTATACGTTGTACGTTATACGTTATACGTTATACGTTTGACGTTATACGTTATACGGTATACGTTATACGTTATGCGTTATACGTTATACGTTATACGTTATACGTTATACGGTATACGTTATGCGTTATACGCTATACGTTATGCGTTATAGGATATACATTATGCGTTATAGGATATACGTTATACGTGATACCTTGTACGTTATACGTTATACGTTATACGTTATACGTTATACGTTATACGTTATACGTTATACGTTATACGTTATACGTTATACGTTATACGTTATACGTTATTCGTTATACGTTATACGTTATGCGTTATACGTTATACGTTATACGTTATGCGTTATACGTTATACGTTATACGTTATACGTTATACGTTTGACGTTATACGTTATACGGTATACGTTATACGTTATGCGTTATACGTTATACGTTATACGTTATACGTTATACGGTATACGTTATGCGTTATACGCTATACGTTATGCGTTATAGGATATACATTATGCGTTATAGGATATACGTTATACGTGATACCTTGTACGTTATACGTTATACGTTATACGTTATACGTTATACGTTATACGCTATACGTTATACGTTATACGTTATACGTTATACGTTATACGTTATACGTTATACGTTATACGTTATACGTTATACGTTATACGTTATACGTTATACGTTATACGTTATACGTTATACGTTATACGTTATACGTTATACGTTATACGTTATACGTTATACGTTATACGTTATACGTTTTACGTTATACATTATACCTTATACGTTATACGTTATACGTTATACGTTATACGTTATACGTTATACGTTATACGTTACACGTTATACGTTATACGTTATACGTTATACGTTATGCGTTATACGCTATACGTTATACGTTATGCGTTATACGTTATACGTTATACGTTATACGTTATACGTTATACGTTATACGGTATACGTTATGCGTTATACGCTATACGTTATGCGTTATAGGATATACATTATGCGTTATAGGATATACGTTATACGTGATACCTTGTACGTTATACGTTATACGTTATACGTTATACGTTATACGTTATACGTTAGACGTTATACGTTATACGTTACACGTTATACGTTATACGTTATACGTTATACGTTATACGTTATACGTTATACGTTATACGTTATACGTTATACGTTATACGTTATACGTTATACGTTATACGTTATACGTTATACGTTATACGTTATACGTTATACGTTATACGTTATACGTTATACGTTATACGTTATACGTTATGCGTTATACGCTATACGTTATGCGTCATAGGTCATACCTTATACGTGATGCTTCATACGTTGTACGTTATACGTTATACGTTATTCGTTATACGTTATACGTTATACGTTATACGTTATACGATATACGTTATACGATATACGTTATACGTTTACGTTATACGTTATACGTTATACGTTATACGTTATACGTTATACGTTATACGTTATACGTTATACGTTTTACGTTATACGTTATACGTTATACGTTATACATTATACGTTAGACGTTATACGTTATACGTTATACGTTATTCGTTATACGTTATACGTTATACGTTATACGTTATACGTTATACGTTATACGTTATACGTTATACGTTATACGTTATACGTTATACGTTATACGTTATACGTTATACGTTATACGTTATACGTTATACGTTATACGTTATACGTTATACGTTTGACGTTATACGTTATACGGTATACGTTATACGTTATGCGTTATACGTTATACGTTATACGTTATACGTTATACGGTATACGTTATGCGTTATACGCTATACGTTATGCGTTATAGGATATACATTATGCGTTATAGGATATACGTTATACGTGATACCTTGTACGTTATACGTTATACGTTATACGTTATACGTTATACGTTATACGTTATACGTTATACGTTATACGTTATACGTTATACGTTATACGTTATACGTTATACGTTATACGTTATACGTTATACGTTATCCGTTATACGTTATACGTTATACGTTATACGTTATACGTTATACGTTATACGTTATACGTTATACGTTATACGTTATACGGTATACGTTATGCGTTATACGCTATACGTTATGCGTTATAGGATATACATTATGCGTTATAGGATATACGTTATACGTGATACCTTGTACGTTATGCGTTATACGTTATACGTTATACGTTATACGTTATACGTTATACGTTATACGTTATACGTTATACGTTATACGTTATACGTTATACGTTATACGTTATACGTTATACGTTATACGTTATACGTTATACGTTATACGTTATACGTTATACGTTATACGTTATACGTTATACGTTATACGTTATACGTTATACGTTATACGTTATACGTTATACGTTATACGTTATACGTTATACGTTATACGTTATACGTTATACGTTATACGTTATACGTTATACGTTATACGTTATACGTTATACGTTATTCGTTATACGTTATACGTTATACGTTATACGTTATACGATATACGTTATACGTTTACGTTATACGTTATACGTTATACGTTATACGTTATACGTTATACGTTATAACTTATACGTTATACGTTATACGTTATACGTTATACGTTATACGTTATACGTTATACGTTATACGTTATACGTTATACGTTATACGTTATACGTTATACGTTATACGTTATACGTTATACGTTATACGTTATACGTTATACGTTATACGTTATACGTTATACGTTATACGTTATACGTTATACGTTATACGTTATACGTTATACGTTATATTATACGTTATACGTTATATTATACGTTATACGTTATACGTTATACGTTATACGTTATACGTTATACGTTATACGTTATACGTTATTCGTTATACGTTATACGTTATACGTTATACGTTATACGATATACGTTATACGTTTACGTTATACGTTATACGTTATACGTTATACGTTATACGTTATACGTTATACGTTATACGTTATACGTTGTACGTTATACGTTATACGTTATACGTTATACGTTATACGTCATACGTTATACGTTATACGTTATACGTTATACGTTATTCGTTATACGTTATACGTTATGCGTTATCCGTTATACGTTATACGTTATGCGTTATACGTTATACGTTATACGTTATACGTTATACGTTTGACGTTATACGTTATACGGTATACGTTATACGTTATGCGTTATACGTTATACGTTTGACGTTATACGTTATACGGTATACGTTATACGTTATGCGTTATACGTTATACGTGATACGTCATACGTTATACGTTACACGTTATACGTTATACGTTATACGTTATACGTTATGCGTTATAGGATATACGTTAGACGTTACACGTTCCCGTTATACGTTATACGTTATACTTTATACGTTATACGTTATACGTTATACGTTATACGTTATACGTTATACGTTATACGTTATACGTTATACGTTATACGTTATACGTTATACGTTATACGTTATACGTTATACGTTACACGTTATACGTTATACGTTATACGTTATACGTTATACGTTATACGTTATACGTTATACGTTATACGTTATATTATACGTTATACGTTATACGTTATATTATACGTTATACGTTATACGTTATACGTTATACGTTATACGTTATACGTTATACGTTATACGTTATTCGTTATACGTTATACGTTATACGTTATACGTTATACGATATACGTTATACGTTTACGTTATACGTTATACGTTATACGTTATACGTTATACGTTATACGTTATACGTTATACGTTATACGTTATACGTTATACGTTATACGTTATACGTTATACGTTATACGTTATACGTTATACGTTATACGTTATACATTATACGTTATTCGTTATACGTTATACGTTATGCGTTATACGTTATACGTTATACGTTATGCGTTATACGTTATACGTTATACGTTATACGTTATTCGTTATACGTTATACGTTATACGTTATACGTTATACGATATACGTTATACGTTTACGTTATACGTTATACGTTATACGTTATACGTTATACGTTATACGTTATACGTTATACGTTATGCGTTATACGTTATACGTTTGACGTTATACGTTATACGGTATACGTTATACGTTATGCGTTATACGTTATACGTGATACGTCATACGTTATACGTTACACGTTATACGTTATACGTTATACGTTATACGTTATGCGTTATAGGATATACGTTAGACGTTACACGTTCCCGTTATACGTTATACGTTATACTTTATACGTTATACGTTAGACGTTATACGTTATACGTTATGCGTTATACGCTATACGTTATACGTTATGCGTTATACGTTATACGTTATACGTTATACGTTATACGTTATACGTTATACGTTATACGTTATACGTTATACGTTATACGTTATACCTTGTACGTTATACGTTATACGTTATACGTTATACGTTATACGTTATACGTTATACGTTATACGTTATACGTTATACGTTATACGTTATACGTTATACGTTATACGTTACACGTTATACGTTATACGTGATACGTTATACGTTATACGTTATACGTTATTCGTTATACGTTATACGTTATACGTTATACGTTATACGTTATACGTTATACGTTATACGTTATACGTTATACGTTATACGTTATACGTTATACGTTATGCGTTATACGCTATACGTTATGCGTCATAGGTCATACCTTATACGTGATACGTCATACGTTATACGTTACACGTTATACGTTATACGTTATGCGTTATACGTTATGCGTTATACGTCATACGTTATACGTTATACGTTATACGTTATACGTTATACGTTATACGTTATACGTTATACGTTATTCGTTATACGTTATACGTTATGCGTTATACGTTATACGTTATACGTTATGCGTTATACGTTATACGTTATACGTTATACGTTATACGTTTGACGTTATACGTTATACGGTATACGTTATACGTTATGCGTTATACGTTATACGTTATACGTTATACGTTATACGGTATACGTTATGCGTTATACGCTATACGTTATGCGTTATAGGATATACATTATGCGTTATAGGATATACGTTATACGTGATACCTTGTACGTTATACGTTATACGTTATACGTTATACGTTATACGTTATACGTTATGCGTTATACGTTATACGTTATACGTTATACGTTATACGTTTGACGTTATACGTTATACGGTATACGTTATACGTTATGCGTTATACGTTATACGTTATACGTTATACGTTATACGGTATACGTTATGCGTTATACGCTATACGTTATGCGTTATAGGATATACATTATGCGTTATAGGATATACGTTATACGTTATACGTTATACGTTATACGTTATACGTTTACGTTATACGTTATACGTTATACGTTATACGTTATACGTTATACGTTATACGTTTTACGTTATACGTTATACGTTATACGTTATACATTATACGTTAGACGTTATACGTTATACGTTATACGTTATTCGTTATACGTTATACGTTATACGTTATATGTTATACGTTATACGTTATACGTTATGCGTTATACGTTATACGTTATACGTTATACGTTATACGTTATACGTTATGCGTTATACGCTATACGTTATGCGTCATAGGTCATACCTTATACGTGATACGTCATACGTTATACGTTACACGTTATACGTTATACGTTATGCGTTATACGTTATGCGTTATACGTCATACGTTATACGTTATACGTTATACGTTATACGTTATACGTTATACGTTATACGTTATACGTTATTCGTTATACGTTATACGTTATGCGTTATACGTTATACGTTATACGTTATGCGTTATACGTTATACGTTATACGTTATACGTTATACGTTTGACGTTATACGTTATACGGTATACGTTATACGTTATGCGTTATACGTTATACGTTATACGTTATACGGTAAACGTTATGCGTTATACGCTATACGTTATGCGTTATAGGATATACATTATGCGTTATAGGATATACGTTATACGTGATACCTTGTACGTTATACGTTATACGTTATACGTTATACGTTATACGTTATACGTTATGCGTTATACGTTATACGTTATACGTTATACGTTATACGTTTGACGTTATACGTTATACGGTATACGTTATACGTTATGCGTTATACGTTATACGTTATACGTTATACGTTATACGGTATACGTTATGCGTTATACGCTATACGTTATGCGTTATAGGATATACATTATGCGTTATAGGATATACGTTATACGTTATACGTTATACGTTATACGTTATACGTTTACGTTATACGTTATACGTTATACGTTATACGTTATACGTTATACGTTATACGTTATACGTTTTACGTTATACGTTATACGTTATACGTTATACATTATACGTTAGACGTTATACGTTATACGTTATACGTTATTCGTTATACGTTATACGTTATACGTTATATGTTATACGTTATACGTTATACGTTATACGTTATACGTTATACGTTATACGTTATACGTTATACGTTATACGTTATACGTTATATGTTATACGTTATACGTTATACGTTATACGTTATACGTTATACGTTATACGTTATACGTTATACGTTATACGTTAC
Source organism: Ptiloglossa arizonensis (assembly GCF_051014685.1). NCBI lineage: Eukaryota > Metazoa > Arthropoda > Insecta > Hymenoptera > Colletidae > Ptiloglossa > Ptiloglossa arizonensis. The sequence goes on from NW_027479395.1 coordinate 22,986, forward strand.
ACGTTATGCGCTATAGGTCATACCTTATACGTGATACGTCATACGTTATACGTTACACGTTATACGTTATACGTTATGCGTTATACGTTATGCGTTATACGTTATACGTTATACGTTATACGTTATACGTTATACGTTATACGTTATACGTTATACGTTATACGTTATTCGTTATACGTTATACGTTATGCGTTATACGTTATACGTTATACGTTATGCGTTATACGTTATACGTTATACGTTATACGTTATACGTTTGACGTTATACGTTATACGGTATACGTTATATGTTATGCGTTATACGTTATACGTTATACGTTATACGTTATACGGTATACGTTATGCGTTATACGCTATACGTTATGCGTTATAGGATATACATTATGCGTTATAGGATATACGTTATACGTGATACCTTGTACGTTATACGTTATACGTTATACGTTATACGTTATACGTTATACGTTATACGTTATACGTTATACGTTATACGTTATACGTTATACGTTATACGTTATACGTTATACGTTATACGTTATACGTTATACGTTATACGTTATACGTTATACGTTATACGTTATACGTTATACGTTATACGTTATACGTTATACGTTATACGTTATACGTTATACGTTATACGTTATACGTTATACGTTATACGTTATACGTTATACGTTATACGTTATACGTTATACGTTATACGTTATACGTTATACGTTATACGTTATACGTTATACGTTATACGTTATACGTTATACGTTATACGTTATACGTTATACGTTATAAGTTATACGCTATACGTTATACGTTATACGTTATAAGTTATACGTTATACGTTATACGTTATACGTTATACGTTATAAGTTATACGTTATACGTTATACGTTATACGTTATACGTTATACGTTATACGTTATACGTTATACGTTATACGTTATACGTTATACGTTATACGTTATACGTTATACGTTATACGTTATACGTTATACGTTATACGTTATACGTTATACGTTATACGTTATACGTTATACGTTATACGTTATACGTTATACGTTATACGTTATACGTTATACGTTATACGTTATACGTTATACGTTATACGTTATACGTTATACGTTATACGTTATACGTTATACGTTATACGTTATACGTTATACGTTATACGTTATACGTTATACGTTATACGTTATACGTTATACGTTATACGTTATACGTTATACGTTATACGTTATACGTTATACGTTATACGTTATACGTTATACGTTATACGTTATACGTTATACGTTATACGTTATACGTTATACGTTATGCGTTATACGTTATGCGTTATACGTTATACGTTATACGTTATACGTTATACGTTATACGTTATACGTTATACGTTATACGTTATACGTTATACGTTATATTATACGTTATACGTTATACGTTATATTATACGTTATACGTTATACGTTATACGTTATACGTTATACGTTATACGTTATACGTTATACGTTATACGTTATTCGTTATACGTTATACGTTATACGTTATACGTTATACGATATACGTTATACGTTTACGTTATACGTTATACGTTATACGTTATACGTTATACGTTATACGTTATACGTTATACGTTATACGTTATACGTTATACGTTATACGTTATACGTTATACGTTATACGTTATACGTTATACGTTATACGTTATACGTTATACGTTATACGTTATACGTTATTCGTTATACGTTATACGTTATGCGTTATACGTTATACGTTATACGTTATGCGTTATACGTTATACGTTATACGTAATACGTTATACGTTTGACGTTATACGTTATACGGTATACGTTATACGTTATGCGTTATACGTTATACGTTTGACGTTATACGTTATACGGTATACGTTATACGTTATGCGTTATACGTTATACGTGATACGTCATACGTTATACGTTACACGTTATACGTTATACGTTATACGTTATACGTTATGCGTTATAGGATATACGTTAGACGTTACACGTTCCCGTTATACGTTATACGTTATACTTTATACGTTATACGTTATACGTTATACGTTATACGTTATGCGTTATACGCTATACGTTATACGTTATGCGTTATACGTTATACGTTATACGTTATACGTTATACGTTATACGTTATACGTTATACGTTATACCTTGTACGTTATACGTTATACGTTATACGTTATACGTTATACGTTATACGTTATACGTTATACGTTATACGTTATACGTTATACGTTATACGTTACACGTTATACGTTATACGTGATACGTTATACGTTATACGTTATACGTTATTCGTTATACGTTATACGTTATACGTTATACGTTATACGTTATACGTTATACGTTATACGTTATACGTTATACGTTATACGTTATACGTTATGCGTTATACGCTATACGTTATGCGTCATAGGTCATACCTTATACGTGATACGTCATACGTTATACGTTACACGTTATACGTTATACGTTATGCGTTATACGTTATGCGTTATACGTCATACGTTATACGTTATACGTTATACGTTATACGTTATACGTTATACGTTATACGTTATACGTTATACGTTATTCGTTATACGTTATACGTTATGCGTTATACGTTATACGTTATACGTTATGCGTTATACGTTATACGTTATACGTTATACGTTATACGTTTGACGTTATACGTTATACGGTATACGTTATACGTTATGCGTTATACGTTATACGTTATACGTTATACGTTATACGGTATACGTTATGCGTTATACGCTATAAGTTATGCGTTATAGGATATACATTATGCGTTATAGGATATACGTTATACGTGATACCTTGTACGTTATACGTTATACGTTATACGTTATACGTTATACGTTATACGTTATGCGTTATACGTTATACGTTATACGTTATACGTTATACGTTTGACGTTATACGTTATACGGTATACGTTATACGTTATGCGTTATACGTTATACGTTATACGTTATACGTTATACGGTATACGTTATGCGTTATACGCTATACGTTATGCGTTATAGGATATACATTATGCGTTATAGGATATACGTTATACGTTATACGTTATACGTTATACGTTATACGTTTACGTTATACGTTATACGTTATACGTTATACGTTATACGTTATACGTTTTACGTTATACGTTATACGTTATACGTTATACATTATACGTTAGACGTTATACGTTATACGTTATACGTTATTCGTTATACGTTATACGTTATACGTTATATGTTATACGTTATACGTTATACGTTATGCGTTATACGTTATACGTTATACGTTATACGTTTTACGTTATACGTTATGCGTTATACGCTATACGTTACGCGTCATAGGTCATACCTTATACGTGATACGTCATACGTTATACGTTACACGTTATACGTTATACGTTATGCGTTATACGTTATGCGTTATACGTCATACGTTATACGTTATACGTTATACGTTATACGTTATACGTTATACGTTATACGTTATACGTTATTCGTTATACGTTATACGTTATGCGTTATACGTTATACGTTATACGTTATGCGTTATACGTTATACGTTATACGTTATACGTTATACGTTTGACGTTATACGTTATACGGTATACGTTATACGTTATGCGTTATACGTTATACGTTATACGTTATACGTTATACGGTATACGTTATGCGTTATACGCTATACGTTATGCGTTATACGTTATACGTTATACGTTATACGTTATACGTTATACGTTATTCGTTATACGTTATACGTTATGCTTTATACGTTATACGTTATACGTTATGCGTTATACGTTATACGTTATACGTTATACGTTATACGTTATACGTTTGACGTTATACGTTATACGGTATACGTTATACGTTATGCGTTATACGTTATACGTTTGACGTTATACGTTATACGGTATACGTTATACGTTATGCGTTATACGTTATACGTGATACGTCATACGTTATACGTTACACGTTATACGTTATACGTTATACGTTATACGTTATGCGTTATAGGATATACGATATACGTTACACGTTATACGTTATACGTTATGCGTTATACGTTATACGTTATACGTTATGCGTTATACGTTATACGTTATACGTTATACGTTATACGTTATACGTTTGACGTTATACGTTATACGGTATACGTTATACGTTATGCGTTATACGTTATACGTTATACGTTATACGTTATACGGTATACGTTATGCGTTATACGCTATACGTTATGCGTTATAGGATATACATTATGCGTTATAGGATATACGTTATACGTTATACGTTATACGTTATACGTTATACGTTTACGTTATACGTTATACGTTATACGTTATACGTTATACGTTATACGTTATACGTTTTACGTTATACGTTATACGTTATACGTTATACGTTATACGTTATACGTTATACGTTATACGTTATACGTTATACGTTATACGTTATACGTTATACGTTATACGTTATACGTTATACGTTATACGTTATACGTTATACGTTATACGTTATACGTTATACGTTATACGTTATACGTTATACGTTATACGTTATACGTTATACGTTATACGTTATACGTTATACGTTATACGTTATACGTTATACGTTATACGTTATACGTTATACGTTATACGTTATACGTTATACGTTATACGTTATACGTTATACGTTATACGTTATACGTTATACGTTATACGTTATACGTTATACGTTATACGTTATACGTTATACGTTATACGTTATACGTTATACGTTATACGTTATACGTTATACGTTATACGTTATACGTTATACGTTATACGTTATACGTTATACGTTATACGTTATACGTTATACGTTATACGTTATACGTTATACGTTATACGTTATACGTTATACGTTATACGTTATACGTTATACGTTATACGTTATACGTTATACGTTATACGTTATACGTTATACGTTATACGTTATACGTTATACGTTATACGTTATACGTTATACGTTATACGTTATACGTTATACGTTATACGTTATACGTTATACGTTATACGTTATACGTTATACGTTATACGTTATACGTTATACGTTATACGTTATACGTTATACGTTATACGTTATACGTTATACGTTATACGTTATACGTTTGACGTTATACGTTATACGTTATACGTTATACGTTATACGTTATACGTTATACGTTTGACGTTATACGTTATACGGTATACGTTATACGTTATGCGTTATACGTTATACGTGATACGTCATACGTTATACGTTACACGTTATACGTTATACGTTATACGTTATACGTTATGCGTTATAGGATATACGTTATACGTTACACGTTATACGTTATACGTTATACGTTATACTTTATACGTTATACGTTATGCGTTATACGTTATGCGTTATACGTTATACGTTATACGTTATACGTTATACGTTATACGTTATACGTTATACGTTATACGTTATACGTTATACGTTATATTATACGTTATACGTTATACGTTATATTATACGTTATACGTTATACGTTATACGTTATACGTTATACGTTATACGTTATACGTTATACGTTATACGTTATTCGTTATACGTTATACGTTATACGTTATACGTTATACGATATACGTTATGCGTTTACGTTATACGTTATACGTTATACGTTATACGTTATACGTTATACGTTATACGTTATACGTTATACGTTATACGTTATATTATACGTTATACGTTATACGTTATATTATACGTTATACGTTATACGTTATACGTTATACGTTATACGTTATACGTTATACGTTATACGTTATACGTTATACGTTATACGTTATACGTTATACGTTATACGTTATACGTTATACGTTATATGTTATACGTTATACGTTATTCGTTATACGTTATACGTTATGCGTTATACGTTATACGTTATACGTTATGCGTTATACGTTATACGTTATACGTAATACGTTATACGTTTGACGTTATACGTTATACGGTATACGTTATACGTTATGCGTTATACGTTATACGTTTGACGTTATACGTTATACGGTATACGTTATACGTTATGCGTTATACGTTATACGTGATACGTCATACGTTATACGTTACACGTTATACGTTATACGTTATACGTTATACGTTATGCGTTATAGGATATACGTTAGACGTTACACGTTCCCGTTATACGTTATACGTTATACTTTATACGTTATACGTTATACGTTATACGTTATACGTTATGCGTTATACGCTATACGTTATACGTTATGCGTTATACGTTATACGTTATACGTTATACGTTATACGTTATACGTTATACGTTATACGTTATACGTTATACGTTATACGTTATACCTTGTACGTTATACGTTATACGTTATACGTTATACGTTATACGTTATACGTTATACGTTATACGTTATACGTTATACGTTATACGTTATACGTTACACGTTATACGTTATACGTGATACGTTATACGTTATACGTTATACGTTATTCGTTATACGTTATACGTTATACGTTATACGTTATACGTTATACGTTATACGTTATACGTTATACGTTATACGTTATACGTTATACGTTATACGTTATGCGTTATACGCTATACGTTATGCGTCATAGGTCATACCTTATACGTGATACGTCATACGTTATACGTTACACGTTATACGTTATACGTTATGCGTTATACGTTATGCGTTATACGTCATACGTTATACGTTATACGTTATACGTTATACGTTATACGTTATACGTTATACGTTATACGTTATACGTTATTCGTTATACGTTATACGTTATGCGTTATACGTTATACGTTATACGTTATGCGTTATACGTTATACGTTATACGTTATACGTTATACGTTTGACGTTATACGTTATACGGTATACGTTATACGTTATGCGTTATACGTTATACGTTATACGTTATACGTTATACGGTATACGTTATGCGTTATACGCTATACGTTATGCGTTATAGGATATACATTATGCGTTATAGGATATACGTTATACGTGATACCTTGTACGTTATACGTTATACGTTATACGTTATACGTTATACGTTATACGTTATGCGTTATACGTTATACGTTATACGTTATACGTTATACGTTTGACGTTATACGTTATACGGTATACGTTATACGTTATGCGTTATACGTTATACGTTATACGTTATACGTTATACGGTATACGTTATGCGTTATACGCTATACGTTATGCGTTATAGGATATACATTATGCGTTATAGGATATACGTTATACGTTATACGTTATACGTTATACGTTATACGTTTACGTTATACGTTATACGTTATACGTTATACGTTATACGTTATACGTTATACGTTTTACGTTATACGTTATACGTTATACGTTATACATTATACGTTAGACGTTATACGTTATACGTTATACGTTATTCGTTATACGTTATACGTTATACGTTATATGTTATACGTTATACGTTATACGTTATGCGTTATACGTTATACGTTATACGTTATACGTTTTACGTTATACGTTATGCGTTATACGCTATACGTTACGCGTCATAGGTCATACCTTATACGTGATACGTCATACGTTATACGTTACACGTTATACGTTATACGTTATGCGTTATACGTTATGCGTTATACGTCATACGTTATACGTTATACGTTATACGTTATACGTTATACGTTATACGTTATACGTTATACGTTATTCGTTATACGTTATACGTTATGCGTTATACGTTATACGTTATACGTTATGCGTTATACGTTATACGTTATACGTTATACGTTATACGTTTGACGTTATACGTTATACGGTATACGTTATACGTTATGCGTTATACGTTATACGTTATACGTTATACGTTATACGGTATACGTTATGCGTTATACGCTATACGTTATGCGTTATACGTTATACGTTATACGTTATACGTTATACGTTATACGTTATTCGTTATACGTTATACGTTATGCTTTATACGTTATACGTTATACGTTATGCGTTATACGTTATACGTTATACGTTATACGTTATACGTTATACGTTTGACGTTATACGTTATACGGTATACGTTATACGTTATGCGTTATACGTTATACGTTTGACGTTATACGTTATACGGTATACGTTATACGTTATGCGTTATACGTTATACGTGATACGTCATACGTTATACGTTACACGTTATACGTTATACGTTATACGTTATACGTTATGCGTTATAGGATATACGATATACGTTACACGTTATACGTTATACGTTATGCGTTATACGTTATACGTTATACGTTATGCGTTATACGTTATACGTTATACGTTATACGTTATACGTTATACGTTTGACGTTATACGTTATACGGTATACGTTATACGTTATGCGTTATACGTTATACGTTATACGTTATACGTTATACGGTATACGTTATGCGTTATACGCTATACGTTATGCGTTATAGGATATACATTATGCGTTATAGGATATACGTTATACGTTATACGTTATACGTTATACGTTATACGTTTACGTTATACGTTATACGTTATACGTTATACGTTATACGTTATACGTTATACGTTTTACGTTATACGTTATACGTTATACGTTATACATTATACGTTAGACGTTATACGTTATACGTTATACGTTATACGTTTGACGTTATACGTTATACGTTATACGTTATACGTTTGACGTTATACGTTATACGTTATACGTTATACGTTATACGTTATACGTTATACGTTATACGTTATACGTTATACGTTATACGTTATACGTTATACGTTATACGTTATACGTTATACGTTATACGTTATACGTTATACGTTATACGTTATACGTTATGCGTTATACGTTATACGTGATACGTCATACGTTATACGTTACACGTTATACGTTATACGTTATACGTTATACGTTATGCGTTATAGGATATACGTTAGACGTTACACGTTCCCGTTATACGTTATACGTTATACTTTATACGTTATACGTTATACGTTATACGTTATACGTTATGCGTTATACGCTATACGTTATACGTTATGCGTTATACGTTATACGTTATACGTTATACGTTATACGTTATACGTTATACGTTATACGTTATACGTTATACGTTATACGTTATACCTTGTACGTTATACGTTATACGTTATACGTTATACGTTATACGTTATACGTTATACGTTATACGTTATACGTTATACGTTATACGTTATACGTTATACGTTACACGTTATACGTTATACGTGATACGTTATACGTTATACGTTATACGTTATTCGTTATACGTTATACGTTATACGTTATACGTTATACGTTATACGTTATACGTTATACGTTATACGTTATACGTTATACGTTATACGTTATACGTTATGCGTTATACGCTATACGTTATGCGTCATAGGTCATACCTTATACGTGATACGTCATACGTTATACGTTACACGTTATACGTTATACGTTATGCGTTATACGTTATGCGTTATACGTCATACGTTATACGTTATACGTTATACGTTATACGTTATACGTTATACGTTATACGTTATACGTTATACGTTATTCGTTATACGTTATACGTTATGCGTTATACGTTATACGTTATACGTTATGCGTTATACGTTATACGTTATACGTTATACGTTATACGTTTGACGTTATACGTTATACGGTATACGTTATACGTTATGCGTTATACGTTATACGTTATACGTTATACGTTATACGGTATACGTTATGCGTTATACGCTATACGTTATGCGTTATAGGATATACATTATGCGTTATAGGATATACGTTATACGTGATACCTTGTACGTTATACGTTATACGTTATACGTTATACGTTATACGTTATACGTTATGCGTTATACGTTATACGTTATACGTTATACGTTATACGTTTGACGTTATACGTTATACGGTATACGTTATACGTTATGCGTTATACGTTATACGTTATACGTTATACGTTATACGTTATACGTTATACGTTATACGTTATACGTTATACGTTATACGTTATACGTTATGCGTTATACGTTATACGTTATACGTTATACGTTATACGTTTACGTTATACGTTATACGTTATACGTTATACGTTATACGTTATACGTTATACGTTTTACGTTATACGTTATACGTTATACGTTATACATTATACGTTAGACGTTATACGTTATACGTTATACGTTATACGTTTACGTTATACGTTTGACGTTATACGTTATACGTTATACGTTATACGTTTGACGTTATACGTTATACGTTATACGTTATACGTTATACGTTATACGTTATACGTTATACGTTATACGTTATACGTTATACGTTATACGTTATACGTTATACGTTATACGTTATACGTTATACGTTATACGTTATACGTTATACGTTATGCGTTATACGTTATACGTGATACGTCATACGTTATACGTTACACGTTATACGTTATACGTTATACGTTATACGTTATGCGTTATAGGATATACGTTAGACGTTACACGTTCCCGTTATACGTTATACGTTATACTTTATACGTTATACGTTATACGTTATACGTTATACGTTATGCGTTATACGCTATACGTTATACGTTATGCGTTATACGTTATACGTTATACGTTATACGTTATACGTTATACGTTATACGTTATATACGTTATACGTTATACGTTATACGTTATACCTTGTACGTTATACGTTATACGTTATACGTTATACGTTATACGTTATACGTTATACGTTATACGTTATACGTTATACGTTATACGTTATACGTTATACGTTACACGTTATACGTTATACGTGATACGTTATACGTTATACGTTATACGTTATTCGTTATACGTTATACGTTATACGTTATACGTTATACGTTATACGTTATACGTTATACGTTATTCGTTATACGTTATACGTTATACGTTATACGTTATATACGTTATGCGTTATACGCTATACGTTATGCGTCATAGGTCATACCTTATACGTGATACGTCATACGTTATACGTTACACGTTATACGTTATACGTTATGCGTTATACGTTATGCGTTATACGTCATACGTTATACGTTATACGTTATACGTTATACGTTATACGTTATACGTTATACGTTATACGTTATTCGTTATACGTTATACGTTATGCGTTATACGTTATACGTTATACGTTATGCGTTATACGTTATACGTTATACGTTATACGTTATACGTTTGACGTTATACGTTATACGGTATACGTTATACGTTATGCGTTATACGTTATACGTTATACGTTATACGTTATACGGTATACGTTATGCGTTATACGCTATACGTTATGCGTTATAGGATATACATTATGCGTTATAGGATATACGTTATACGTGATACCTTGTACGTTATACGTTATACGTTATACGTTATACGTTATACGTTATACGTTATGCGTTATACGTTATACGTTATACGTTATACGTTATACGTTTGACGTTATACGTTATACGGTATACGTTATACGTTATGCGTTATACGTTATACGTTATACGTTATACGTTATACGGTATACGTTATGCGTTATACGCTATACGTTATGCGTTATAGGATATACATTATGCGTTATAGGATATACGTTATACGTTATACGTTATACGTTATACGTTATACGTTTACGTTATACGTTATACGTTATACGTTATACGTTATACGTTATACGTTATACGTTTTACGTTATACGTTATACGTTATACGTTATACATTATACGTTAGACGTTATACGTTATACGTTATACGTTATTCGTTATACGTTATACGTTATACGTTATATGTTATACGTTATACGTTATACGTTATGCGTTATACGTTATACGTTATACGTTATACGTTATACGTTATACGTTATACGTTATGCGTTATACGCTATACGTTATGCGTCATAGGTCATACCTTATACGTGATACGTCATACGTTATACGTTACACGTTATACGTTATACGTTATGCGTTATACGTTATGCGTTATACGTTATACGTTATACGTTATACGTTATACGTTACACGTTATACGTTATACGTGATACGTTATACGTTATACGTTATACGTTATACGTTATACGTTATACGTTATGCGTTATAGGATATACGTTAGACGTTACACGTTCCCGTTATACGTTATACGTTATACTTTATACGTTATACGTTATACGTTATACGTTATACGTTATACGTTATACGTTATACGTTATACGTTATACGTTATACGTTATACGTTATACGTTATACGTTATACGTTATACGTTATACGTTATACGTTATACGTTATACGTTACACGTTATACGTTATACGTGATACGTTATACGTTATACGTTATACGTTATACGTTATACGTTATACGTTATACGTTATACGTTATATTATACGTTATACGTTATACGTTATATTATACGTTATACGTTATACGTTATACGTTATACGTTATACGTTATACGTTATACGTTATTCGTTATACGTTATACGTTATACGTTATACGTTATACGATATACGTTATACGTTTACGTTATACGTTATACGTTATACGTTATACGTTATACGTTATACGTTATACGTTATACGTTATACGTTATACGTTATACGTTATACGTTATACGTTATACGTTATACGTTATACGTTATACGTTATACGTTATACGTTATACGTTATACGTTATACGTTATTCGTTATACGTTATACGTTATGCGTTATACGTTATACGTTATACGTTATGCGTTATACGTTATACGTTATACGTAATACGTTATACGTTTGACGTTATACGTTATACGGTATACGTTATACGTTATGCGTTATACGTTATACGTTTGACGTTATACGTTATACGGTATACGTTATACGTTATGCGTTATACGTTATACGTGATACGTCATACGTTATACGTTACACGTTATACGTTATACGTTATACGTTATACGTTATGCGTTATAGGATATACGTTAGACGTTACACGTTCCCGTTATACGTTATACGTTATACTTTATACGTTATACGTTATACGTTATACGTTATACGTTATGCGTTATACGCTATACGTTATACGTTATGCGTTATACGTTATACGTTATACGTTATACGTTATACGTTATACGTTATACGTTATACGTTATACGTTATACGTTATACGTTATACGTTATACCTTGTACGTTATACGTTATACGTTATACGTTATACGTTATACGTTATACGTTATACGTTATACGTTATACGTTATACGTTATACGTTATACGTTACACGTTATACGTTATACGTGATACGTTATACGTTATACGTTATACGTTATTCGTTATACGTTATACGTTATACGTTATACGTTATACGTTATACGTTATACGTTATACGTTATACGTTATACGTTATACGTTATACGTTATGCGTTATACGCTATACGTTATGCGTCATAGGTCATACCTTATACGTGATACGTCATACGTTATACGTTACACGTTATACGTTATACGTTATGCGTTATACGTTATGCGTTATACGTCATACGTTATACGTTATACGTTATACGTTATACGTTATACGTTATACGTTATACGTTATACGTTATTCGTTATACGTTATACGTTATGCGTTATACGTTATACGTTATACGTTATGCGTTATACGTTATACGTTATACGTTATACGTTATACGTTTGACGTTATACGTTATACGGTATACGTTATACGTTATGCGTTATACGTTATACGTTATACGTTATACGTTATACGGTATACGTTATGCGTTATACGCTATACGTTATGCGTTATAGGATATACATTATGCGTTATAGGATATACGTTATACGTGATACCTTGTACGTTATACGTTATACGTTATACGTTATACGTTATACGTTATACGTTATGCGTTATACGTTATACGTTATACGTTATACGTTATACGTTTGACGTTATACGTTATACGGTATACGTTATACGTTATGCGTTATACGTTATACGTTATACGTTATACGTTATACGGTATACGTTATGCGTTATACGCTATACGTTATGCGTTATAGGATATACATTATGCGTTATAGGATATACGTTATACGTTATACGTTATACGTTATACGTTTACGTTATACGTTATACGTTATACGTTATACGTTATACGTTATACGTTATACGTTTTACGTTATACGTTATACGTTATACGTTATACATTATACGTTAGACGTTATACGTTATACGTTATACGTTATTCGTTATACGTTATACGTTATACGTTATACGTTATATGTTATACGTTATACGTTATACGTTATGCGTTATACGTTATACGTTATACGTTATACGTTATACGTTATACGTTATACGTTATACGTTATGCGTTATACGCTATACGTTATGCGTCATAGGTCATACCTTATACGTGATACGTCATACGTTATACGTTACACGTTATACGTTATACGTTATGCGTTATACGTTATGCGTTATACGTCATACGTTATACGTTATACGTTATACGTTATACGTTATACGTTATACGTTATACGTTATACGTTATTCGTTATACGTTATACGTTATGCGTTATACGTTATACGTTATACGTTATGCGTTATACGTTATACGTTATACGTTATACGTTATACGTTTGACGTTATACGTTATACGGTATACGTTATACGTTATGCGTTATACGTTATACGTTATACGTTATACGTTATACGGTATACGTTATGCGTTATACGCTATACGTTATGCGTTATAGGATATACATTATGCGTTATAGGATATACGTTATACGTGATACCTTGTACGTTATACGTTATACGTTATACGTTATACGTTATACGTTATACGTTATACGTTATACGTTATACGTTATACGTTATACGTTATACGTTATACGTTATACGTTATACGTTATACGTTATACGTTATACGTTATACGTTATACGTTATACGTTATACGTTATACGTTATACGTTATGCGTTATACGCTATACGTTATGCGTCATAGGTCATACCTTATACGTGATACTTCATACGTTGTACGTTATACGTTATACGTTATTCGTTATACGTTATACGTTATACGTTATACGTTATACGATATACGTTATACGATATACGTTATACGTTTACGTTATACGTTATACGTTATACGTTATACGTTATACGTTATACGTTATACGTTATACGTTTTACGTTATACGTTATACGTTATACGTTATACATTATACGTTAGACGTTATACGTTATACGTTATACGTTATTCGTTATACGTTATACGTTATACGTTATACGTTATACGTTATACGTTATACGTTATACGTTATACGTTATACGTTATACGTTATACGTTATACGTTATACGTTATACGTTATACGTTATACGTTATACGTTATACGTTATACGTTATACGTTATACGTTATACGTTATACGTTACACGTTATGCGCTATAGGTCATACCTTATACGTGATACGTCATACGTTATACGTTACACGTTATACGTTATACGTTATGCGTTATACGTTATGCGTTATACGTTATACGTTATACGTTATACGTTATACGTTATACGTTATACGTTATACGTTATACGTTATACGTTATTCGTTATACGTTATACGTTATGCGTTATACGTTATACGTTATACGTTATGCGTTATACGTTATACGTTATACGTTATACGTTATACGTTTGACGTTATACGTTATACGGTATACGTTATACGTTATGCGTTATACGTTATACGTTATACGTTATACGTTATACGGTATACGTTATGCGTTATACGCTATACGTTATGCGTTATAGGATATACATTATGCGTTATAGGATATACGTTATACGTGATACCTTGTACGTTATACGTTATACGTTATACGTTATACGTTATACGTTATACGTTACACGTTATACGTTATACGTTATACGTTATACGTTATACGTTATACGTTATACGTTATACGTTATACGTTATACGTTATACGTTATACGTTATACGTTATACGTTATACGTTCTACGTTATACGTTATACGTTATACGTTATACGTTATACGTTATACGTTATACGTTATACGTTATACGTTATACGTTATACGTTATACGTTATACGTTATACCTTATACGTTATACGTTATACGTTATACGTTATACGTTATACGTTATACGTTGTACGTTATACGTTATACGTTATACGTTATACGTTATACGTTATACGTTATACGTTATACGTTATACGTTAGACGTTATACGTTATACGTTATACGTTATGCGTTATACGTTATACGATATACGTTATACGTTATACGTTATACGTTATACGTTATACGTTATACGTTATACGTTATACGTTATACGTTATACGTTATACGTTATACGTTATACGTTATACGTTATACGTTATACGTTATACGTTATACGTTATACGTTATACGTTATACGTTATACGTTATACGTTATACGTTATACGTTATACGTTATACGTTATACGTTATACGTTATACGTTATACGTTATACGTTATATTATACGTTATACGTTATACGTTATATTATACGTTATACGTTATACGTTATACGTTATACGTTATACGTTATACGTTATACGTTATACGTTATTCGTTATACGTTATACGTTATACGTTATACGTTATACGATATACGTTATACGTTTACGTTATACGTTATACGTTATACGTTATACGTTATACGTTATACGTTATACGTTATACGTTATACGTTATACGTTATACGTTATACGTTATACGTTATACGTTATACGTTATACGTTATACGTTATACGTTATACGTTATACGTTATACGTTATTCGTTATACGTTATACGTTATGCGTTATCCGTTATACGTTATACGTTATGCGTTATACGTTATACGTTATACGTTATACGTTATACGTTTGACGTTATACGTTATACGGTATACGTTATACGTTATGCGTTATACGTTATACGTTTGACGTTATACGTTATACGGTATACGTTATACGTTATGCGTTATACGTTATACGTGATACGTCATACGTTATACGTTACACGTTATACGTTATACGTTATACGTTATACGTTATGCGTTATAGGCTATACGTTAGACGTTACACGTTCCCGTTATACGTTATACGTTATACTTTATACGTTATACGTTATACGTTATACGTTATACGTTATGCGTTATACGCTATACGTTATACGTTATGCGTTATACGTTATACGTTATACGTTATACGTTATACGTTATACGTTATACGTTATACGTTATACGTTATACGTTATACCTTGTACGTTATACGTTATACGTTATACGTTATACGTTATACGTTATACGTTATACGTTATACGTTATGCGTTATACGTTATACGTTATACGTTATGCGTTATACGTTATACGTTATACGTTATACGTTATACGTTTGACGTTATACGTTATACGGTATACGTTATACGTTATGCGTTATACGTTATACGTTATACGTTATACGTTATACGGTATACGTTATGCGTTATACGCTATACGTTATGCGTTATAGGATATACATTATGCGTTATAGGATATACGTTATACGTGATACCTTGTACGTTATACGTTATACGTTATACGTTATACGTTATACGTTATACGTTATGCGTTATACGTTATACGTTATACGTTATACGTTATACGTTTGACGTTATACGTTATACGGTATACGTTATACGTTATGCGTTATACGTTATACGTTATACGTTATACGTTATACGGTATACGTTATGCGTTATACGCTATACGTTATGCGTTATAGGATATACATTATGCGTTATAGGATATACGTTGTACGTTATACGTTATACGTTATACGTTATACGTTTACGTTATACGTTATACGTTATACGTTATACGTTATACGTTATACGTTATACGTTTTACGTTATACGTTATACGTTATACGTTATACATTATACGTTAGACGTTATACGTTATACGTTATACGTTATACGTTATGCGTTATAGGATATACGTTATACGTTATACGTTATACGTTATACGTTATACGTTATACGTTATACGTTATACGTTATACGTTATACGTTATACGTTATACGTTATACGTTATACGTTATACGTTATACGTTATACGTTATACGTTATACGTTATACGTTATACGTTATACGTTATACGTTATACGTTATACGTTATACGTTATACGTTATACGTTATACGTTATACGTTATACGTTATACGTTATACGTTATACGTTATACGTTATACGTTATACGTTATACGTTATACGTTATACGTTATACGTTATACGTTATACGTTATACGTTATACGTTATACGTTATACGTTATGCGTTATACGTTATACGTTATACGTTATACGTTATACGTTATACGTTATACGTTATACGTTATACGTTATACGTTATACGTTATTCGTTATACGTTATACGTTATGCGTTATACGTTATACGTTATACGTTATGCGTTATACGTTATACGTTATACGTTATACGTGATACGTTTGACGTTATACGTTATACGGTATACGTTATACGTTATGCGTTATACGTTATACGTTATACGTTATACGTTATACGTTATACGGTATACGTTATGCGTTATACGCTATACGTTATGCGTTATAGGATATACATTATGCGTTATAGGATATACGTTATACGTGATACCTTGTACGTTATACGTTATACGTTATACGTTATACGTTATACGTTATACGTTATACGTTATACGTTATACGTTATACGTTATACGTTATACGTTATACGTTATACGTTATACGTTATACGTTATACGTTATACGTTATACGTTATACGTTATACGTTATACGTTATACGTTATACGTTATACGTTATACGTTATACGTTATACGTTATACGTTATACGTTATACGTTATACGTTATACGTTATACGTTATACGTTATACGTTATACGTTATACGTTATACGTTATACGTTATACGTTATACGTTATACGTTATACGTTATACGTTATACGTTATACGTTATACGTTATACGTTATACGTTATACGTTATACGTTATACGTTATACGTTATACGTTATACGTTATACGTTATACGTTATACGTTATACGTTATACGTTATACGTTATACGTTATACGTTATACGTTATACGTTATACGTTATACGTTATACGTTATACGTTATACGTTATACGTTATACGTTATACGTTATACGTTATACGTTATACGTTATACGTTATACGTTATACGTTATACGTTATACGTTATACGTTATACGTTATACGTTATACGTTATACGTTATACGTTATACGTTATACGTTATACGTTATACGTTATACGTTATACGTTATACGTTATACGTTATACGTTATACGTTATACGTTATACGTTATACGTTATACGTTATATTATACGTTATACGTTATACGTTATATTATACGTTATACGTTATACGTTATACGTTATACGTTATACGTTATACGTTATACGTTATACGTTATTCGTTATACGTTATACGTTATACGTTATACGTTATACGATATACGTTATACGTTTACGTTATACGTTATACGTTATACGTTATACGTTATACGTTATACGTTATACGTTATACGTTATACGTTATACGTTATACGTTATACGTTATACGTTATACGTTATACGTTATACGTTATACGTTATACGTTATACGTTATACGTTATACGTTATTCGTTATACGTTATACGTTATGCGTTATCCGTTATACGTTATACGTTATGCGTTATACGTTATACGTTATACGTTATACGTTATACGTTTGACGTTATACGTTATACGGTATACGTTATACGTTATGCGTTATACGTTATACGTTTGACGTTATACGTTATACGGTATACGTTATACGTTATGCGTTATACGTTATACGTGATACGTCATACGTTATACGTTACACGTTATACGTTATACGTTATACGTTATACGTTATGCGTTATAGGCTATACGTTAGACGTTACACGTTCCCGTTATACGTTATACGTTATACTTTATACGTTATACGTTATACGTTATACGTTATACGTTATGCGTTATACGCTATACGTTATACGTTATGCGTTATACGTTATACGTTATACGTTATACGTTATACGTTATACGTTATACGTTATACGTTATACGTTATACGTTATACCTTGTACGTTATACGTTATACGTTATACGTTATACGTTATACGTTATACGTTATACGTTATACGTTATGCGTTATACGTTATACGTTATACGTTATGCGTTATACGTTATACGTTATACGTTATACGTTATACGTTTGACGTTATACGTTATACGGTATACGTTATACGTTATGCGTTATACGTTATACGTTATACGTTATACGTTATACGGTATACGTTATGCGTTATACGCTATACGTTATGCGTTATAGGATATACATTATGCGTTATAGGATATACGTTATACGTGATACCTTGTACGTTATACGTTATACGTTATACGTTATACGTTATACGTTATACGTTATGCGTTATACGTTATACGTTATACGTTATACGTTATACGTTTGACGTTATACGTTATACGGTATACGTTATACGTTATGCGTTATACGTTATACGTTATACGTTATACGTTATACGGTATACGTTATGCGTTATACGCTATACGTTATGCGTTATAGGATATACATTATGCGTTATAGGATATACGTTGTACGTTATACGTTATACGTTATACGTTATACGTTTACGTTATACGTTATACGTTATACGTTATACGTTATACGTTATACGTTATACGTTTTACGTTATACGTTATACGTTATACATTATACGTTAGACGTTATACGTTATACGTTATACGTTATACGTTATGCGTTATAGGATATACGTTATACGTTATACGTTATACGTTATACGTTATACGTTATACGTTATACGTTATACGTTATACGTTATACGTTATACGTTATACGTTATACGTTATACGTTATACGTTATACGTTATACGTTATACGTTATACGTTATACGTTATACGTTATACGTTATACGTTATACGTTATACGTTATACGTTATACGTTATACGTTATACGTTATACGTTATACGTTATACGTTATACGTTATACGTTATACGTTATACGTTATACGTTATACGTTATACGTTATACGTTATACGTTATACGTTATACGTTATACGTTATACGTTATACGTTATACGTTATACGTTATACGTTATGCGTTATACGTTATACGTTATACGTTATACGTTATACGTTATACGTTATACGTTATACGTTATACGTTATACGTTATACGTTATTCGTTATACGTTATACGTTATGCGTTATACGTTATACGTTATACGTTATGCGTTATACGTTATACGTTATACGTTATACGTGATACGTTTGACGTTATACGTTATACGGTATACGTTATACGTTATGCGTTATACGTTATACGTTATACGTTATACGTTATACGTTATACGGTATACGTTATGCGTTATACGCTATACGTTATGCGTTATAGGATATACATTATGCGTTATAGGATATACGTTATACGTGATACCTTGTACGTTATACGTTATACGTTATACGTTATACGTTATACGTTATACGTTATACGTTATACGTTATACGTTATACGTTATACGTTATACGTTATACGTTATACGTTATACGTTATACGTTATACGTTATACGTTATACGTTATACGTTATACGTTATACGTTATACGTTATACGTTATACGTTATACGTTATACGTTATACGTTATACGTTATACGTTATACGTTATACGTTATACGTTATACGTTATACGTTATACGTTATACGTTATACGTTATACGTTATACGTTATACGTTATACGTTATACGTTATACGTTATACGTTATACGTTATACGTTATACGTTATACGTTATACGTTATACGTTATACGTTATACGTTATACGTTATACGTTATACGTTATACGTTATACGTTATACGTTATACGTTATACGTTATACGTTATACGTTATACGTTATACGTTATACGTTATACGTTATACGTTATACGTTATACGTTATACGTTATACGTTATACGTTATACGTTATACGTTATACGTTATATTATACGTTATACGTTATACGTTATATTATACGTTATACGTTATACGTTATACGTTATACGTTATACGTTATACGTTATACGTTATACGTTATTCGTTATACGTTATACGTTATACGTTATACGTTATACGATATACGTTACACGTTTACGTTATACGTTACACGTTATACGTTATACGTTATACGTTATACGTTATACGTTATAGGTTATACGTTATACGTTATACGTTATACGTTATACGTTATACGTTATACGTTATACGTTATACGTTATACGTTATACGTTATACGTTATACGTTATACGTTATTCGTTATACGTTATACGTTATACGTTATACGTTATACGTTATAAGTTATACGTTATACGTTATACGTTATACATTATACGTTAGACGTTATACGTTATACGTTATACGATATTCGTTATACGTTATACGTTATACGTTATACGTTATACGTTATACGTTATACGTTATACGTTATACGTTATACGTTATACGTTATACGTTATACGTTAGACGTTATACGTTATACGTTATACGATATTCGTTATACGTTATACGTTATACGTTATACGTTATACGTTATACGTTATACGTTATACGTTATACGTTATACGTTATACGTTATACGTTATACGTTATACGTTATACGTTATACGTTATACGTTATACGTTATACGTTATACGTTATACGTTATACGTTATACGTTATACGTTATACGTTATTCGTTATACGTTATACGTTAGGCGTTATACGTTATACGTTATACGTTATGCGTTATACGTTATACGTTATACGTTATACGTTATACGTTTGACGTTATACGTTATACGGTATACGTTATACGTTATGCGTTATACGTTATACGTTATACGTTATACGTTATACGTTATACGGTATACGTTATGCGTTATACGCTATACGTTATGCGTTATAGGATATATATTATGCGTTATAGGATATACGTTATACGTGATACCTTGTACGTTATACGTTATACGTTATACGTTATACGTTATACGTTATACGTTATACGTTATACGTTATACGTTATACGTTATACGTTATACGTTATACGTTATACGTTATACGTTATACGTTATACGTTATACGCTATACGTTATACGTTATACGTTATACGTTATACGTTATACGTTATACGTTGTACGTTATACGTTATACGTTATACGTTATACGTTATACGTTATACGTTATACGTTATACGGTATACGTTATAAGTTATACGTTATACGTTATACGTTATACGTTATACGTTATACTTTATGCGTTATACGCTATACGTTATGCGTCATAGGTCATACCTTATACGTGATACGTCATACGTTATACGTTATACGTTATACGTTATTCGTTATACGTTATACGTTATACGTTATACGTTATACGATATACGTTATACGTTTACGTTATACGTTATACGTTATACGTTATACGTTATACGTTATACGTTATGCGTTATACGTTATGCGTTATACGTTATACGTTATACGTTATACGTTATACGTTATACGTTATACGTTATACGTTATACGTTATACGTTATACGTTATACGTTATACGTTATTCGTTATACGTTATACGTTATACGTTATACGTTATACGTTATTCGTTATACGTTATACGTTATGCGTTATACGTTATACGTTATACGTTATACGTTATATGTTATACGTTATACGTTATACGTTATACGTTATACGTTATACGTTATACGTTATACGTTATACGTTATACGTTATACGTTATACGTTATACGTTATACGTTATACGTTATACGTTATACGTTATACGTTATACGTTATACGTTATACGTTATACGTTATACGTTATGCGTTATAGGTCATACCTTATACGTGATACGTCATACGTTATACGTTACACGTTATACGTTATACGTTATGCGTTATACGTTATGCGTTATACGTTATACGTTATACGTTATACGTTATACGTTATACGTTATACGTTATACGTTATACGTTATACGTTATACGTAATACGTTATACGTTATTCGTTATACGTTATACGTTATGCGTTATACGTTATACGTTATACGTTATGCGTTATACGTTATACGTTATACGTTATACGTTATACGTTTGACGTTATACGTTATACGGTATACGTTATACGTTATGCGTTATACGTTATACGTTATACGTTATACGTTATACGTTATACGTTTGACGTTATACGTTATACGGTATACGTTATGCGTTATACGCTATACGTTATGCGTTATAGGATATACGTTATGCGTTATAGGATATACGTTATACGTGATACGTTATACGTTATACGTTATACGTTATACGTTATACGTTATACGTTATACGTTATACGTTGTACGTTATACGTTATACGTTATACGTTATACGTTATACGTTATACGTTATACGTTATACGTTATACGTTATACGTTATACGTTATACGTTATACGTTATACGTTATACGTTATACGTTATACGTTATACGTTATACGTTACACGTTATACGTTACACGTTACACGTTATACGTTATACGTTATACGTTATACGTTATACGTTATACGTTATACGTTATACGTTATACGTTATACGTTATACGTTATACGTTATACGTTATACGTTATACGTTATACGTTATACGTTATACGTTATACGTTATACGTTATACGTTATACGTTATACGTTATACGTTATACGTTATACGTTATACGTTATACGTTATACGTTATACGTTATACGTTATACGTTATACGTTATACGTTATACGTTATACGTTATACGTTATACGTTATACGTTATACGTTATACGTTATACGTTATGCGTTATACGCTATACGTTATGCGTCATAGGTCATACCTTATACGTGATACGTCATACGTTGTACGTTATACGTTATACGTTATACGTTATTCGTTATACGTTATACGTTATACGTTATACGTTATACGATATACGTTATACGTTTACGTTATACGTTATACGTTATACGTTATACGTTATACGTTATACGTTATACGTTATACGTTATACGTTATACGTTATACGTTATACGTTATACGTTATACGTTTTACGTTATACGTTATACGTTATACGTTATACGTTATACATTATACGTTAGACGTTATACGTTATACGTTATACGATATTCGTTACACGTTATACGTTATACGTTATATGTTATACGTTATACGTTATACGTTATACGTTATACGTTATACGTTATACGTTATACGTTATACGTTATACGTTATACGTTATACGTTATACGTTATACGTTATACGTTATACGTTATACGTTATACGTTATACGTTATACGTTATACCTTATACGATATTCGTTATACGTTATACGTTATACGTTATATGTTATACGTTATACGTTATACGTTATACGTTATACGTTATACGTTATACGTTATTCGTTATACGTTACACGTTTACGTTATACGCCATACGTTATACGTTATACGTTATACGTTATACGTTATACGTTATACGTTTTACGTTATACGTTATACGTTATACGTTATACATTATACGTTAGACGTTATACGTTATACGTTATACGATATTCGTTATACGTTATACGTTATACGTTATATGTTATACGTTATACGTTATACGTTATACGTTATACGTTATACGTTATACGTTATACGTTATACGTTAGACGTTATACGTTATACGTTATACGATATTCGTTATACGTTATACGTTATACGTTATACGTTATACGTTATACGTTATACGTTATACGTTATACGTTATACGTTATACGTTATACGTTATACGTTATACGTTATACGTTATACGTTATACGTTATACGTTATACGTTATACGTTATACGTTATACGTTATTCGTTATACGTTATACGTTAGGCGTTATACGTTATACGTTATACGTTATGCGTTATACGTTATACGTTATACGTTATACGTTATACGTTTGACGTTATACGTTATACGGTATACGTTATACGTTATGCGTTATACGTTATACGTTATACGTTATACGTTATACGTTATACGGTATACGTTATGCGTTATACGCTATACGTTATGCGTTATAGGATATATATTATGCGTTATAGGATATACGTTATACGTGATACCTTGTACGTTATACGTTATACGTTATACGTTATACGTTATACGTTATACGTTATACGTTATACGTTATACGTTATACGTTATACGTTATACGTTATACGTTATACGTTATACGTTATACGTTATACGTTATACGCTATACGTTATACGTTATACGTTATACGTTATACGTTATACGTTATACGTTGTACGTTATACGTTATACGTTATACGTTATACGTTATACGTTATACGTTATACGTTATACGGTATACGTTATAAGTTATACGTTATACGTTATACGTTATACGTTATACGTTATACTTTATGCGTTATACGCTATACGTTATGCGTCATAGGTCATACCTTATACGTGATACGTCATACGTTATACGTTATACGTTATACGTTATTCGTTATACGTTATACGTTATACGTTATACGTTATACGATATACGTTATACGTTTACGTTATACGTTATACGTTATACGTTATACGTTATACGTTATACGTTATGCGTTATACGTTATGCGTTATACGTTATACGTTATACGTTATACGTTATACGTTATACGTTATACGTTATACGTTATACGTTATACGTTATACGTTATACGTTATACGTTATTCGTTATACGTTATACGTTATACGTTATACGTTATACGTTATTCGTTATACGTTATACGTTATGCGTTATACGTTATACGTTATACGTTATACGTTATATGTTATACGTTATACGTTATACGTTATACGTTATACGTTATACGTTATACGTTATACGTTATACGTTATACGTTATACGTTATACGTTATACGTTATACGTTATACGTTATACGTTATACGTTATACGTTATACGTTATACGTTATACGTTATACGTTATACGTTATGCGTTATAGGTCATACCTTATACGTGATACGTCATACGTTATACGTTACACGTTATACGTTATACGTTATGCGTTATACGTTATGCGTTATACGTTATACGTTATACGTTATACGTTATACGTTATACGTTATACGTTATACGTTATACGTTATACGTTATACGTAATACGTTATACGTTATTCGTTATACGTTATACGTTATGCGTTATACGTTATACGTTATACGTTATGCGTTATACGTTATACGTTATACGTTATACGTTATACGTTTGACGTTATACGTTATACGGTATACGTTATACGTTATGCGTTATACGTTATACGTTATACGTTATACGTTATACGTTATACGTTTGACGTTATACGTTATACGGTATACGTTATGCGTTATACGCTATACGTTATGCGTTATAGGATATACGTTATGCGTTATAGGATATACGTTATACGTGATACGTTATACGTTATACGTTATACGTTATACGTTATACGTTATACGTTATACGTTATACGTTGTACGTTATACGTTATACGTTATACGTTATACGTTATACGTTATACGTTATACGTTATACGTTATACGTTATACGTTATACGTTATACGTTATACGTTATACGTTATACGTTATACGTTATACGTTATACGTTATACGTTATACGTTATACGTTATACGTTATACGTTATACGTTATACGTTATACGTTATACGTTATACGTTATACGTTATACGTTATACGTTATACGTTATACGTTATACGTTATACGTTATGCGTTATACGTTATGCGTTATACGCTATACGTTATGCGTCATAGGTCATACCTTATACGTGATACGTCATACGTTGTACGTTATACGTTATACGTTATTCGTTATACGTTATACGTTATACGTTATACGTTATACGATATACGTTATTCGTTTACGCTATACGTTATACGCTATACGTTATGCGTTATAGTATATACGTTACACGTTACACGTTATACGTTATACGTTATACTTTATACGTTATACGTTATACGTTATACGTTATACGGTATACGTTATACGTTATACGTTATACGTTATACGTTATACGTTATACGTTATAGGTTATACGTTATACGTTATACGTTATACGTTATACGTTATACGTTATACGTTATACGTTATTCGTTATACGTTATACGTTATACGTTATACGTTATACGTTATACGTTATACGTTATTCGTTATACGTTATACGTTTACGTTATACGTTATACGTTATACGTTATACGTTATACGTTATACGTTATACGTTATACGTTATACGTTATACGTTTTACGTTATACGTTATACGTTATACGTTATACATTATACGTTAGACGTTATACGTTATACGTTATACGTTATACGTTATACGTTATATGTTATACGTTATACGTTATACGTTATACGTTATACGTTATACGTTATACGTTATACGTTATACGTTATACGTTATACGTTATACGTTATACGTTATACGTTATACGTTATACGTTATACTTTATACGTTATACGTTATACGTTATACGTTACACGTTAAGCGTTATAGGTCATACCTTATACGTGATACGTCATACGTTATACGTTACACGTTATACGTTATACGTTACACGTTATACGTTATACGTTATACGTTATACGTTATACGTTATACGTTATACGTTATACGTTATACGTTATACGTTATACGTTATACGTTATACGTTATACGTTATACGTTATACGTTATACCTTACACGTTATGCGTTATAGGTCATACCTTATACGTGATACGTCATACGTTATACGTTACACGTTATACGTTATACGTTATGCGTTATACGTTATGCGTTATACGTTATACGTTATACGTTATACGTTATACGTTATACGTTATACGTTATACGTTATACGTTATACGTTATTCGTTATACGTTATACGTTATGCGTTATACGTTATACGTTATACGTTATGCGTTATACGTTATACGTTATACGGTATACGTTATACGTTATGCGTTATACGTTATACGTTATACGTTATACGTTATACGGTATACGTTATGCGTTATACGCTATACGTTATGCGTTATAGGATATACATTATGCGTTATAGGATATACGTTATACGTGATACCTTGTACGTTATACGTTATACGTTATACGTTATACGTTATACGTTATACGTTATACGTTATACGTTATACGTTATACGTTATACGTTATACGTTATACGTTATACGTTATACGTTATACGTTATACGTTATACGTTATACGTTATACGTTATACGTTATACGTTATACGTTGTACGTTATACGTTATACGTTATACGTTATACGTTATACGTTATACGTTATACGTTATACGTTATACGTTATACGTTATACGTTATACGTTATACGTTATACGTTATACGTTATACGTTATACGTTATACGTTATACGTTATACGTTATACGTTATACGTTATACGTTATACGTTATACGTTATACGTTATACGTTATACGTTATACGTTATACGTTATACGTTATACGTTATACGTTATACGTTATACGTTATACGTTATACGTTATACGTTATACGTTATACGTTATACGTTATACGTTATGCGTTATACGTTATGCGTTATACGCTATACGTTATGCGTCATAGGTCATACCTTATACGTGATACGTCATACGTTGTACGTTATACGTTATACGTTATTCGTTATACGCTATACGTTATGCGTCATAGGTCATACCTTATACGTGATACGTCATACGTTGTACGTTATACGTTATACGTTATTCGTTATACGTTATACGTTATACCTTATACGTTATACGATATACGTTATACGTTTACGTTATACGTTATACGCTATACGTTATGCGTTATAGTATATACGTTACACGTTACACGTTATACGTTATACGTTATACTTTATACGTTATACGTTATACGTTATACGTTATACGTTATACGTTATTCGTTATACGTTATACGTTATGCGTTATACGTTATACGTTATACGTTATGCGTTATACGTTATACGTTATGCGTTATACGTTATACGTTATACGTTATACGTTATAGGTTATACGTTATACGTTATACGTTATACGTTATACGTTATACGTTATACGTTATACGTTATACGTTATACGTTATACGTTATACGTTATACGTTATACGTTATACGTTATACGTTATACGTTATACGTTATACGTTATACGTTATACGTTATACGTTATGCGTTATAGGTCATACCTTATACGTGATACGTCATACGTTATACGTTACACGTTATACGTTATACGTTATGCGTTATACGTTATGCGTTATACGTTATACGTTATACGTTATACGTTATACGTTATACGTTATACGTTATACGTTATACGTTATACGTTATACGTTATACGTTATACGTTATACGTTATTCGTTATACGTTATACGTTATGCGTTATACGTTATACGTTATACGTTATGCGTTATACGTTATACGTTATACGTTATACGTTATACGTTTGACGTTATACGTTATACGGTATACGTTATACGTTATGCGTTATACGTTATACGTTATACGTTATACGTTATACGTTATACGTTTGACGTTATACGTTATACGGTATACGTTATGCGTTATACGCTATACGTTATGCGTTATAGGATATACGTTATGCGTTATAGGATATACGTTATACGGGATACGTTATACGTTATACGTTATACGTTATACGTTATACGTTATACGTTATACGTTATACGTTATACGTTATACGTTATACGTTATAGGTCATACCTTATACGTGATACGTCATACGTTATACGTTACACGTTATACGTTATACGTTATGCGTTATACGTTATGCGTTATACGTTATACGTTATACGTTATACGTTATACGTTATACGTTATACGTTATACGTTATACGTTATACGTTATACGTAATACGTTATACGTTATTCGTTATACGTTATACGTTATGCGTTATACGTTATACGTTATACGTTATGCGTTATACGTTATACGTTATACGTTATACGTTATACGTTTGACGTTATACGTTATACGGTATACGTTATACGTTATGCGTTATACGTTATACGTTATACGTTATACGTTATACGTTATACGTTTGACGTTATACGTTATACGGTATACGTTATGCGTTATACGCTATACGTTATGCGTTATAGGATATACGTTATGCGTTATAGGATATACGTTATACGTGATACGTTATACGTTATACGTTATACGTTATACGTTATACGTTATACGTTATACGTTATACGCTGTACGTTATACGTTATACGTTATACGTTATACGTTATACGTTATACGTTATACGTTATACGTTATACGTTATACGTTATACGTTATACGTTATACGTTATACGTTATACGTTATACGTTATACGTTATACGTTATACGTTATACGTTATACGTTATACGTTATACGTTATACGTTATACGTTATACGTTATACGTTATACGTTATACGTTATACGTTATACGTTATACGTTATACGTTATACGTTATACGTTATACGTTATGCGTTATAGGTTATGCGTTATACGCTATACGTTATGCGTCATGGGTCATACCTTATACGTGATACGTCATACGTTGTACGTTATACGTTATACGTTATTCGTTATACGTTATACGTTATACGTTATACGTTATACGATATACGTTATACGTTTACGCTATACGTTATACGCTATACGTTATGCGTTATAGTATATACGTTACACGTTACACGTTATACGTTATACGTTATACTTTATACGTTATACGTTATACGTTATACGTTATACGGTATACGTTATACGTTATACGTTATACGTTATACGTTATACGTTATACGTTATAGGTTATACGTTATACGTTATACGTTATACGTTATACGTTATACGTTATACGTTATACGTTATACGTTATACGTTATACGTTATTCGTTATACGTTATACGTTTACGTTATACGTTATACGTTATACGTTATACGTTATACGTTATACGTTATACGTTATACGTTATACGTTATACGTTTTACGTTATACGTTATACGTTATACGTTATACGTTATACGTTATACGTTATACGTTATACGTTATACGTTATACGTTATACGTTATACGTTATACGTTATACGTTATACGTTATGCGTTATACGTTATGCGTTATACGCTATACGTTATGCGTCATAGGTCATACCTTATACGTGATACGTCATACGTTGTACGTTATACGTTATACGTTATTCGTTATACGCTATACGTTATGCGTCATAGGTCATACCTTATACGTGATACGTCATACGTTGTACGTTATACGTTATACGTTATTCGTTATACGTTATACGTTATACCTTATACGTTATACGATATACGTTATACGTTTACGTTATACGTTATACGCTATACGTTATGCGTTATAGTATATACGTTACACGTTACACGTTATACGTTATACGTTATACTTTATACGTTATACGTTATACGTTATACGTTATACGTTATACGTTATTCGTTATACGTTATACGTTATGCGTTATACGTTATACGTTATACGTTATGCGTTATACGTTATACGTTATGCGTTATACGTTATACGTTATACGTTATACGTTATAGGTTATACGTTATACGTTATACGTTATACGTTATACGTTATACGTTATACGTTATACGTTATACGTTATACGTTATACGTTATACGTTATACGTTATACGTTATACGTTATACGTTATACGTTATACGTTATACGTTATACGTTATACGTTATACGTTATACGTTATACGTTATACGATATACGTTATACGTTATACGTTATACGTTATACGTTATACGTTATACGTTATACGTTATACGTTATACGTTATACGTTATACGTTATACGTTATACGTTATACGTTATACGTTATACGTTATACGTTATACGTTATACGTTATACGTTATACGTTATACGTTATACGTTATACGTTATACGTTATACGTTATACGTTATACGTTATACGTTATACGTTATACGTTATACGTTATACGTTATACGTTATACGTTATACGTTATACGTTATACGTTATACGTTATACGTTATACGTTATACGTTATACGTTATACGTTATACGTTATACGTTATACGTTATACGTTATACGTTATACGTTATACGTTATACGTTATACGTTATACGTTATACGTTATACGTTATACGTTATACGTTATACGTTATACGTTACACGTTACACGTTATACGATATACGTTATACGTTGTACGTTATACGTTAAACGTTAGACGTTATATGTTATACGTTATACGTTATACGTTGTACGTTATACGTTATATGTAATATGTAATACGTTATACGTTATACGTTAAACGTTAGACGTTATATGTTATACGTTATACGTTGTAAGTTATACGTTATATGTAATATGTAATACGTTATACGTTATACGCTATACGTTATACGTTACACGTTATACGTTATACGTTATGCGTTATACGTTATGCGTTATACGTTATACGTTATACGTTATACGTTAGACGTTATAGGCTATACGTAATACGTAATACGTTTTACGATATACGTTATACGTTACACGTTATACGTTATACGTTATACGTTATAAGTTATACGTTATACGTTATACGGTATACGTTATACGTTATACGTTATACGTTGTACGTTATACGTTATATGTAATATGTAATACGTTATACGTTATACGTTAAACGTTAGACGTTATATGTTATACGTTATACGTTGTACCTTATACGTTATATGTAATATGTAATACGTTATAAGTTATGCGTTATACGTTATACGTTATACGTTATACGTTAGACGTTATAGGTTATACGTAATACGTAATACGTTTTACGTTATACGTTATACGTTACACGTTATACGTTATACGTTATACGTTATAAGTTATACGTTATACGTTATACGGTATACGTTATACGTTATACGTTATACGTTATACGTTATACGTTATACGTTATACGTTATACGTTATACGTTATACGTTATACGTTATACGTTATACGTTATACGTTATACGTTATACGTTATACGTTATACGTTATACGTTATACGTTATACGTTATACGTTATACGTTATGCGTTATACGCTATACGTTATGCGTTATAGGTCATACCTTATACGCGATACGTCATACGTTATACGTTATACGTGATACGTTATACGTTATACGTTATACGTTATACGTTATACGTTGTACGTTATACGTTATATGTAATATGTAATACGTTATACGTTATACGCTATACGTTATACATCACACGTTATACGTTATACGTTATGCGTTATACGTTATGCGTTATACGTTATACGTTATACGTTATACGTTATACGTTATACGTTATACGTTATGCGTTATACGTTATACGTTATACGTTATACGTTATACGTTATACGTTATACGTTATACGTTATACGTTAGACGTTATAGGTTATACGTAATACGTAATACGTTTTACGTTATACGTTATACGTTACACGTTATACGTTATACGTTATACGTTATAAGTTATACGTTATACGTTATACGGTATACGTTATACGTTATACGTTATACGTTATACGTTATACGTTATACGTTATACGTTATACGTTATACGTTTTACGTTATACGTTATACGTTATACGTTATACGTTATACGTTATACGTTATACGTTATACGTTATACGTGATACGTTATACGTTATACGTTATACGTTATACGTTGTACGTTATACGTTAAACGTTAGACGTTATATGTTATACGTTATACGTTATACGTTGTACGTTATACGTTATATGTAATATGTAATACGTTATACGTTATACGTTAAACGTTAGACGTTATATGTTATACGTTATACGTTGTACGTTATACGTTATATGTAATATGTAATACGTTATACGTTATACGCTATACGTTATACGTTACACGTTATACGTTATACGTTATGCGTTATACGTTATGCGTTATACGTTATACGTTATACGTTATACGTTAGACGTTATAGGCTATACGTAATACGTAATACGTTTTACGATATACGTTATACGTTACACGTTATACGTTATACGTTATACGTTATAAGTTATACGTTATACGTTATACGGTATACGTTATACGTTATACGTTATACGTTGTACGTTATACGTTGTATGTAATATGTAATACGTTATACGTTATACGTTAAACGTTAGACGTTATATGTTATACGTTATACGTTGTACGTTATACGTTATACGTTATACGTTATACGTTATACGTTAGACGTTATAGGTTATACGTAATACGTAATACGTTTTACGTTATACGTTATACGTTACACGTTATACGTTATACGTTATACGATATAAGTTATACGTTAAACGTTATACGGTATACGTTATACGTTATACGTTATACGTTATACGTTATACGTTATACGTTATACGTTATACGTTATACGTTATACGTTATACGTTATACGTTATACGTTATACGTTATACGTTATACGTTATACGTTATACGTTATACGTTATACGTTATACGTTATACGTTATGCGTTATACGCTATACGTTATGCGTTATAGGTCATACCTTATACGTGATACGTCATACGTTATACGTTATACGTTATACGTTATACGTTATACGTTATACGTTATACGTTATACGTTATACGTTATACGTTACTCGTTATACGTAATATGTAATACGTTTTACGTTATAAGTTATACGTTATACGTTATACATTATACGTTTTACGTTATACGTTATAAGTTATACGTTATACATTATGCGTTATACGCTATACGTAATGCGTTATACGTTATACGTTATACGTTACACGTTATACGTTATACGTTATACGTTATAAGTTATACGTTATACGTTATACGTTATACGTTATACGTTAGACGTTATAGGTTATACGTTATACGTTATACGTTACACGTTATACGTTATACGTTATACGTTATAAGTTATACGTTATACGTTATACGGTATACGTTATACGTTATACGTTATACGTTATACGTTATACGTTATACGTTATACGTTATACGTTATACGTTATACGTTATACGTTATACGTTATACGTTATACGTTATACGTTATACGTTATACGTTATACGTTATACGCTATACGTTATACGTTATACGTTATACGTTATGCGTTATACGCTATACGTTATGCGTTATAGGTCATACCTTATACGTGATACGTCATACGTTATATCTTATACGTTATACGTTATGCGTTATACGTAATACGTTATACGTTATACGTTATACGTTATACGTTTGACGTTATACGTTATACGGTATACATTATGCGTTATACGTTATACGTGATACGTTATACGTTATACGTTGTACGTTATACGATATACGTTATACGTTATACGTTATACGTTATACGTTATACGTTATACGTTATACGTTATACGTTATACGTTATGCATTATACGTTATACGTTATACGTTATACGTTGTACGTTATACGTTATACGTTATACGTTATGCGTTATACGTTATACGTTATACGTTATACGTTATACGTTTGACGTTATACGTTATACGGTATACATTATGCGTTATACGTTATACGTGATACGTTATACGTTATACGTTATACGTTATACGTTATACGTTATACGTTATACGTTATACGTTATTCGTTATACGTTAGACGTTATACGTTACACGTTATACGTTATAGGTTACTCGTTATACGTAATATGTAATACGTTGTACGTTATAAGTTATACGTTATACGTTATACGTTATACGTTATACGTTATACGTTATACGTTATACGTTATACGTTATACGTTATACGTTATACGTTGTACGTTATACTTTATATGTAATATGTAATACGTTATACGTTATACGCTATACGTTATACGTTACACGTTATACGTTATGCGTTATGCATTATACGTTATGCGTTATACGTTATACGTTATACGTTATACGTAATACGTTATACGTTATACGTTATACGTTATACGTTGTACGTTATACGTTATACGTTATATGTAATATGTAATACGTTATACGTTATACGCTATACGTTATACGTTACACGTTATACGTTATACGTTATGCGTTATACGTTATGCGTTATACGTTATACGTTATACGTTATACGTTAAACGTTATACGTTATACGTTATGCGTTATACGTTATACGTTATACGTTGTACGTTATACGTTATATGTAATATGTAATACGTTATGCGTTATACGTTAAACGTTAGACGTTATACGTTATACGTTATACGTTGTACGTTATACGATATACGTTATACGTTATACGTTATACGTTATACGTTATACGTTATACGTTATACGTTATACGTTATACGTTATACGTTATGCATTATACGTTATACGTTATACGTTATACGTTATACGTTATACGTTATACGTTATACGTTATACGTTATGCGTTATACGTTATACGTTATACGTTATACGTTATACGGTTTACGTTATACGTTATACGTTATACGTTATGCATTATACGTTATACGTTATACGTTATACGTTATACGTTATACGTTAAACGTTATACGTTATACGTTATGCGTTATACGTTATACGTTATACGTTATACGTTATACGTTTGACGTTATACGTTATACGGTACACATTATGCGTTATACGTTATACGTGATACGTTATACGTTATGCGTTATACGTTATACGTTATACGTTATACGTTATACGGTTTACGTTATACGTTATACGTTATACGTTATGCATTATACGTTATACGTTATACGTTATACGTTATACGTTATACGTTAAACGTTATACGTTATACGTTATGCGTTATACGTTATACGTTATACGTTATACGTTATACGTTTGACGTTATACGTTATACGGTACACATTATGCGTTATACGTTATACGTGATACGTTATACGTTATGCGTTATACGTTATACGTTATACGTTATACGTTATACGGTTTACGTTATACGTTATACGTTATACGTTATGCATTATACGTTATACGTTATACGTTATACGTTATACGTTATACGTTAAACGTTATACGTTATACGTTATGCGTTATACGTTATACGTTATACGTTATACGTTATACGTTTGACGTTATACGTTATACGGTACACATTATGCGTTATACGTTATACGTGATACGTTATACGTTATACGTTATACGTTATACGATATACGTTATACGTTATACGTTATACGTTATACGTTATACGTTATACGTTATACGTTATACGTTATACGTTATGCATTATACGTTATACGTTATACGTTATACGTTATACGTTATACGTTATACGTTATACGTTATACGTTATGCGTTATACGTTATACGTTATACGTTATACGTTATACGGTTTACGTTATACGTTATACGTTATACGTTATGCATTATACGTTATACGTTATACGTTATACGTTATACGTTATACGTTATACGTTATTCGTTATACGTTAGACGTTATACGTTACACGTTATACGTTATAGGTTACTCGTTATACGTAATATGTAATACGTTGTACGTTATAAGTTATACGTTATACGTTATACGTTATACGTTATACGTTATACGTTAGACGTTATAGGTTATACGTAATACGTAATACGTTTTACGTTATACGTTATACGTTATACGTTATGCGTTATACGTTATACGTTATACGTTATACGTTATACGTTTGACGTTATACGTTATACGGTATACGTTATGCCTTATACGTTATACGTTATACGTTATACGTTATACGTTATATGATATACGTTATACGTTATACGTTATACGTTATACGTTATACGTTATACGTTATACGTTATACGTTATACGTTATACGTAATACGTTATACGTTAGACGTTATAGGTTATACGTAATACGTAATACGTTTTACGTTATACGTTATACGTTACACGTTATACGTTATACGTTATACGTTATACGTTATACGTTATACGTTATTCGTTATACGTTATACGTAATACGTTATACGTTATACGTTATACGTTATACGTTATACGTTATACGTTATGCGTTATACGTTATACGTTATACGTTATGCGTTATACGTTATACGTTATACGTTATACGTTATACGTTATACGTTATACGTTATACGTTATACGTTATACGTTATACGTTATACGTTATACGTTATACGTTATACGTTATACGTTATACGTTAGACGTTATAGGTTATACGTAATACGTAATACGTTTTACGTTATACGTTATACGTTACACGTTATACGTTATACGTTATACGTTATACGTTATACGTTATACGTTAGACGTTATAGGTTATACGTAATACGTAATACGTTTTACGTTATACGTTATACGTTACACGTTATACGTTATACGTTATACGTTATACGTTATACGTTATAAGTTATACGTTATACGTTATACGTTATACGTTATACATTATGCGTTATACGCTATACGTAATGCGTTATAGGTCATACCTTATACGTGATACGTCATACGTTATACGTTATACGTTATACGTTTTACGTTATACGTTATACGTTATACGTTATACGTTATACGTTATACGTTATACGTTATACGTTATACGTTATACGTTATACGTTATACGTTATACGTTATACGTTATACGTTATACGTTATACGTTATACGTTATACGATATACGTTATACGTTATACGTTATACGTTATACGTTATACGTTATACGTTATACGTTATACGTTATACGTTATACATTATGCGTTATACGCTATACGTAATGCGTTATAGGTCATACCTTATACGTGATACGTCATACGTTATACGTTACTCGTTATACGTAATATGTAATACGTTTTACGTTATAAGTTATACGTTATACGTTATACATTATACGTTTTACGTTATACGTTATAAGTTATACGTTATACATTATGCGTTATACGCTATACGTAATGCGTTATACGTTATACGTTATACGTTATACGTTATACGTTATACGTTATACGTTATACGTTATACGTTATACGTTATACGTTATACGTTATACGTTATGCGTTATACGCTATACGTTATGCGTTATAGGTCATACCTTACACGTGATACGTCATACGTTATACGTTATACGTGATACGTTATACGTTATACGTTATACGTTATACGTTGTACGTTATACGTTATATGTAATATGTAATACGTTATACGTTATACGCTATACGTTATACGTTACACGTTATACGTTATACGTTATGCGTTATACGTTATGCGTTATACGTTATACGTTATACGTTATACGTTATACGTTATACGTTATACGTTATACGTTATACGTTATACGTTATACGTTATACGTTATACGTTATACGTTATACGTTATACGTTATACGTTATACGTTATACGTTATACGTTATACGTTAGACGTTATAGGTTATACGTAATACGTAATACGTTTTACGTTATACGTTATACGTTACACGTTATACGTTATACGTTATACGTTATAAGTTATACGTTATACGTTATACGGTATACGTTATACGTTATACGTTATACGTTATACGTTGTACGTTATACGTTAAACGTTAGACGTTATATGTTATACGTTGTACGTTATACGTTGTACGTTGTACGTTATACGTTATACGTTATACGTTATACGTTATACGTTATACGTTATACGTTATACGTTATACGTTATACGTTACTCGTTATACGTAATATGTAATACGTTTTACGTTATAAGTTATACGTTATACGTTATACATTATACGTTTTACGTTATACGTTATAAGTTATACGTTATACATTATGCGTTATACGCTATACGTAATGCGTTATACGTTATACGTTATACGTTATACGTTATACGTTATACGTTATAAGTTATACGTTATACGTTATACGTTATACGTTATACATTATGCGTTATACGCTATACGTAATGCGTTATAGGTCATACCTTATACGTGATACGTCATACGTTATACGTTATACGTTATACGTTTTACGTTATACGTTATACGTTATACGTTATACATTATACGTTATAAGTTATACGTTATACGTTATACGTTATACGTTATACATTATGCGTTATACGCTATACGTAATGCGTTATAGGTCATACCTTATACGTGATACGTCATACGTTATACGTTTTACGTTATACGTTATACGTTATACGTTATACATTATACGTTATACGTTATACGTTATACGTTATACGTTATACGTTATACGTTATACGTTATACGTTATACGTTATACGTTATACGTTATACGTTATACGTTATACGTTATACGTTATACGTTATACGTTATACGTTATACGTTATACGTTATACGATATACGTTATACGTTATACGTTATACGTTATACGTTATACGTTATACGTTATACGTTATACGTTATACGTTATACGTTATACGTTATACGTTATACGTTATACGTTATACGTTATACGTTATACGTTATACGTTATACGTTATACGTTATACGTTATACGTTATACGTTATACGTTATACGTTATACGTTATACGTTATACGTTAGACGTTATAGGTTATACGTTATACGTTAGACGTTATAGGTTATACGTAATACGTAATACGTTTTACGTTATACGTTATACGTTACACGTTATACGTTATACGTTATACGTTATAAGTTATACGTTATACGTTATACGGTATACGTTATACGTTATACGTTATACGTTATACGTTGTACGTTATACGTTAAACGTTAGACGTTATATGTTATACGTTGTACGTTATACGTTGTACGTTGTACGTTATACGTTATACGTTATACGTTATACGTTACACGCTATACGTTATACGTTGTACGTTATACGTTATACGTCATACGTTATACGTTATACGTTATACGTTATACGTTATACGTTATACGTTATACGTTATACGTTATACGTTATACGTTATACGTTATACGTTAGACGTTATAGGTTATACGTTATACGTTAGACGTTATAGGTTATACGTAATACGTAATACGTTTTACGTTATACGTTATACGTTATACGTTATACGTTATACGTTGTACGTTATACGTTAAACGTTAGACGTTATATGTTATACGTTGTACGTTATACGTTGTACGTTGTACGTTATACGTTATACGTTATACGTTATACGTTATACGTTATACGTTATACGTTATACGTTATACGTTATACGTTACTCGTTATACGTAATATGTAATACGTTTTACGTTATAAGTTATACGTTATACGTTATACATTATACGTTTTACGTTATACGTTATAAGTTATACGTTATACATTATGCGTTATACGCTATACGTAATGCGTTATACGTTATACGTTATTCGTTATACGTTATACGTTATACGTTATAAGTTATACGTTATACGTTATACGTTATACGTTATACATTATGCGTTATACGCTATACGTAATGCGTTATAGGTCATACCTTATACGTGATACGTCATACGTTATACGTTATACGTTATACGTTTTACGTTATACGTTATACGTTATACGTTATACATTATACGTTATAAGTTATACGTTATACGTTATACGTTATACGTTATACATTATGCGTTATACGCTATACGTAATGCGTTATAGGTCATACCTTATACGTGATACGTCATACGTTATACGTTTTACGTTATACGTTATACGTTATACGTTTACATTATACGTTATACGTTATACGTTATACGTTATACGTTATACGTTATACGTTATACGTTATACGTTATACGTTATACGTTATACGTTATACGTTATACGTTATACGTTATACGTTATACGTTATACGTTATACGTTATACGTTATACGTTATACGATA
This sequence comes from Ptiloglossa arizonensis, assembly GCF_051014685.1. Lineage (NCBI taxonomy): Eukaryota > Metazoa > Arthropoda > Insecta > Hymenoptera > Colletidae > Ptiloglossa > Ptiloglossa arizonensis. The sequence continues at coordinate 66,010 of NW_027479395.1, forward strand.
TACGTTATACGTTATACGTTATACGTTATACGTTATACGTTATACGTTATACGTTATACGTTATACGTTATACGTTATACGTTATACGTTATACGTTATACGTTATACGTTATACGTTATACGTTATACGTTATACGTTATACGTTATACGTTATACGTTATACGTTATACGTTATACGTTATACGTTATACGTTATACGTTATACGTTATACGTTATACGTTATACGTTATACGTTATACGTTATACGTTATACGTTATACGTTATACGTTATACGTTATACGTTGTACGTTATACGTTGTACGTTATTCGTTATATGTTATACGATATACGTTATACGTTATACGTTATACGTTATACGTTATACGTTATACGTTATACGTTATACGTTATACGTTATACGTTATACGTTATACGTTAAACGTTATACGTTATACGTTATACGTTATACGTTATACGTTATACGTTATACGTTATACGTTATACGCTATACGTTATACGTTGTACGTTATGCGTTATACGTTATGCGTTATACGTTATACGTTATTCGTTATACGTTGTACGTTATACGTTATACGTTATACGTTATTCGTTATACGTTATACGTTATACGTTATACGTTATACGTTATACGTTATACGTTATACGTTATACGTTATACGTTATACGTTATACGTTATACGTTATACGTTATACGTTATACGTTAATCGTTATACGTTATACGTTATACGTTATACGATATACGTTATACGTTATACGTTGTACGTTATACGTTATACGGTATACGTTATACGTTATACGTTATACGTTATACGTTATACGTTATACGTTATACGTTACACGTTATACGTTCTACGTTATACGTTGTACGTTATACGTTGTACGTTATACGTTATACGTTATACGTTATACGTTATACGTTATACGTTATACGTTATACGTTATACGTAATACGTTATACGTTATACGTTATACGTTATACGTTATACGTTATACGTTACTCGTTATACGTAATATGAAATACGTTTCACGTTATAAGTTATACGTTATACGTTATACATTATACGTTATACGTTATACGTTATACGTTATACGTTATACGTTATACGTTATACGTTATACGCTATACGTTATACGTTGTACGTTATACGTTATACGTTATACGTTATACGTTATACGTTATACGTTATACGTTATACGTTATACGTTATACGTTATACGTTACACGTTATACGTTCTACGTTATACGTTATACGTTATACGTTATACGTTAAACGTTATACGTTATACGTTATACGTTATACGTTATACGTTATACGTTATACGTTATACGTTATACGTTATACGTTATACGTTATACGTTATACGTTATACGTTATACGTTATACGTTATACGTTATACGTTATACGTTATACGTTATACGTTATACGTTATACGTTATAGGTTATACGTTGTACGTTATACGTTATACCCTATACGTTATACGTTATACGTTATACGTTATACGTTATACGTTATACGTTATACGTTATACGTTATACGTTATACGTTAAGCGTTATACGTTATACGTTATACGTTATACGATATACGTTATACGTTATACGTTATACGTTATACGTTATACGTTATACGTTATACGTTATACGTTATACGTTATACGTTATACGTTATACGTTATACGTTATACGTTATACGTTATACGTTATACGTTATACGTTATACGTTATACGTTATACGTTATACGTTATACGTTATACGTTATACGTTATACGTTATACGTTATACGTTATACGTTATACGTTATACGTTATACGTTATACGTTATACGTTATACGTTATAAGTTATACGTTATACGTTATACGTTATACGTTATACGTTATACGTTTTACGTTATACGTTATACGTTATACGTTATACGTTATACGTTATAGGTTATACGTTATACGTTATGCGTTATTCGCTATACGTTATGCGTTATACGATATACGTTATGCGTTATAGGATATATGTTATACGTTTTACGTTCTTCGTTATACGTTCTTCGTTACACGTTATACGTTATACGTTATACGTTATACGTTATACGTTATACGTTATACGTTATACGTTATACGTTATACGTTATACGTTATACGTTATACGTTATACGTTATACGTTATACGTTATACGTTATACGTTATACGTTATACGTTATACGTTATACGTTATACGTTATACGTTATACGTTATACGTTATACGTTATACGTTATACGTTATACGTTATACGTTATACGTTATACGTTATACGTTATACGTTATACGTTATACGTTATACGTTATACGTTATACGTTATACGTTATACGTTATACGTTATACGTTATACGTTATACGTTATACGTTATACGTTATACGTTATACGTTATACGTTATACGTTATACGTTATACGTTATACGTTATACGTTATACGTTATACGTTATACGTTATACGTTATACGTTATACGTTATACGTTATACGTTATACGTTATAGGTTATACGTTATACGTGATAAGTCATACGTTATACGTTATACGTTATACGTTATACGTTATACGTTATACTTTATACGTTATACGTTATACGTTATACGTTATACGTTATACGTTATACGTTATACGTTATACGTTATACGTTATACGTTATACGTTATACGTTATACGTTATACGTTATACGTTATACGTTATACGTTATACGTTATACGTTATACGTGATACGTTATACGTTATACGTTATACGTGATAAGTCATACGTTATACGTTATACGTTATACGTTATACGTTATACGTTATACGTTATACGTTATACGTTATACGTTATACGTTATACGTTATACGTTATACGTTATACGTTATACGTTATACGTTATACGTTATACGTTATACGTTATACGTTATACGTTATACCTTATACGTTATACGTTATGCGTTATACGCTATACGTTATGCGTTATACGATATACGTTATGCGTTATAGGATATATGTTATACGTTTTACGTTCTGCGTTATACGTTCTTCGTTACACGTTATACGTTATACGTTATACGTTATACGTTATACGTTATACGTTATACGTTATACGTTATACGTTATACGTTATACGTTATACGTTATACGTTATACGTTATACGTTATACGTTATACGTTATACGTTATACGTTATACGTTATAGGTTATACGTTGTACGTTATACGTTATACCCAATACGTTATACGTTATACGTTATACGTTATACGTTATACGTTATACGTTATACGTTATACGTTATACGTTATACGTTAAACGTTATACGTTATACGTTATACGTTATACGATATACGTTATACGTTATACGTTATACGTTATACGTTATACGTTATACGTTATACGTTGTACGTTATACGTTATACGTTATACGTTGTACGTTGTACGTTATACGTTATACGTTATACGTTGTACGTTATACGTTATACGTTATACGTTATACGTTATACGTTTCTACGTTATACGTTATGCGTCATACGTTATACGTTAAACGTTGTACATTATACGTTATACGTCATACGTTATACGTTATACGTTACACGTTATAGGTTGTACGTTATACGTTATACGTTATACGTTATACGTTATGCGTTATACGTTATACGTTATACGTTATACGTTATACGTTATACGTTATACGTTATACGTTATACGTTGTACGTTATACGTTCTACGTTATACGTCATACGTTATACGTTAAACGTTGTACATTATACGTTATACGTCATACGTTATACGTTATACGTTATACGTTATACGATCTACGTTATACGTTATACGTTGTACGTTATACGTTAGACGCTATACGTTATACGTAATATGTAATACGTCATACGTTTTACGTTAATCGTTATACGTTATACGTTATACGCTATACGTTATACGTTATACGTTATACGTTATACGTTATACGTTATACGTTATACGTTATACGTTATACGTTATACGTTATACGTTATAGGTTATACGTTATACGTGATAAGTCATACGTTATACGTTATACGTTATACGTTATACGTTATACGTTATACGTTACACGTTACACGTTATACGTTATACGTTATACGTTATACGTTATACGTTATACGTTATACGTTATACGTTATACGTTATACGTTATACATTATGCGTTATTCGCTATACGTTATGCGTTATACGATATACGTTATGCGTTATAGGATATATGTTATACGTTTTACGTTCTTCGTTATACGTTCTTCGCTACACGTTATACGTTATACGTTATACGTTATACGTTATACGTTATACGTTATACGTTATACGTTATACGTTATACGTTATACGTTATACGTTATAGGTTATACGTTATACGTTATACGCTATACCCTATACGTTATACGTTATACGTTATACGTTATACGTTATGCGTTATACGTTATACGTTATACGTTATACGTTGTACGTTATAGGTTATACGTTATACGTTATACGTTATACGTTATACGTTATACGTTATACGTTATACGTTATACGTTATACGTTATACGTTATACGTTATACGTTATACGTTATACGTTATACGTTATACGTTATACGTTATACGTTATACGTTATACGTTATACGTTATACGTTATACGTTATACGTTATACGTTATACGTTATACGTTATACGTTATACGTTATACGTTATACGTTATACGTTATACGTTATACGTTATACGTTATAGGTTATACGTTATACGTGATAAGTCATACGTTATACGTTATACGTTATACGTTATACGTTATACGTTATACTTTATACGTTATACGTTATACGTTATACGTTATACGTTATACGTTATACGTTATACGTTATACGTTATACGTTATACGTTATACGTTATACGTTATACGTTATACGTTATACGTTATACGTTATACGTTATACGTTATACGTTATACGTTATACGTTATACGTTATACGTTATACGTTATACGTTATACGTTATACGTTATACGTGATACGTTATACGTGATAAGTCATACGTTATACGTTATACGTTATACGTTATACGTTATACGTTATACGTTATACGTTATACGTTATACGTTATACGTTATACGTTATACGTTATACGTTATACGTTATACGTTATACGTTATACGTTATACGTTATACCTTATACGTTATACGTTATGCGTTATACGCTATACGTTATGCGTTATACGATATACGTTATGCGTTATAGGATATATGTTATACGTTTTACGTTCTTCGTTATACGTTCTTCGTTACACGTTATACGTTATACGTTATACGTTATACGTTATACGTTATACGTTATACGTTATACGTTATACGTTATACGTTATACGTTATACGTTATACGTTATACGTTATACGTTATACGTTATACGTTATACGTTATACGTTATAGGTTATACGTTGTACGTTATACGTTATACCCAATACGTTATACGTTATACGTTATACGTTATACGTTATACGTTATACGTTATACGTTATACGTTATACGTTATACGTTAAACGTTATACGTTATACGTTATACGTTATACGATATACGTTATACGTTATACGTTATACGTTATACGTTATACGTTATACGTTATACGTTATACGTTATACGTTGTACGTTATACGTTATACGTTATACGTTGTACGTTGTACGTTATACGTTATACGTTATACGTTGTACGTTATACGTTATACGTTATACGTTATACGTTATACGTTTCTACGTTATACGTTATGCGTCATACGTTATACGTTAAACGTTGTACATTATACGTTATACGTCATACGTTATACGTTATACGTTATACGTTATACGATCTACGTTATACGTTATACGTTGTACGTTATACGTTAGACGCTATACGTTATACGTTTCTACGTTATACGTTATGCGTCATACGTTATACGTTATACGTTATACGTTATACGTTATACGTTATAGGTTATACGTTATACGTTATACGTTACACGTTATAGGTTGTACGTTATACGTTATACGTTATACGTTATACGTTATGCGTTATACGTTATACGTTATACGTTATACGTTATACGTTATACGTTATACGTTATACGTTATACGTTATACGTTGTACGTTATACGTTCTACGTTATACGTCATACGTTATACGTTAAACGTTGTACATTATACGTTATACGTCATACGTTATACGTTATACGTTATACGTTATACGATCTACGTTATACGTTATACGTTGTACGTTATACGTTAGACGCTATACGTTATACGTAATATGTAATACGTCATACGTTTTACGTTAATCGTTATACGTTATACGTTATACGCTATACGTTATACGTTATACGTTATACGTTATACGTTATACGTTATACGTTATACGTTATACGTTATACGTTATACGTTATACGTTATACGTTATACGTTATAGGTTATACGTTATACGTGATAAGTCATACGTTATACGTTATACGTTATACGTTATACGTTATACGTTACACGTTACACGTTATACGTTATACGTTATACGTTATACGTTATACGTTATACGTTATACGTTATACGTTATACGTTATACGTTATACGTTATGCGTTATTCGCTATACGTTATGCGTTATACGATATACGTTATGCGTTATAGGATATATGTTATACGTTTTACGTTCTTCGTTATACGTTCTTCGCTACACGTTATACGTTATACGTTATACGTTATACGTTATACGTTATACGTTATACGTTATACGTTATACCTTATACGTTATACGTTATACGTTATACGTTATACGTTATACGTTATACGTTATACGTTATACGTTATAGGTTATACGTTATACGTTATACGTTATACGTTATACGTTATACGTTATACGTTATGCGTTATACGTTATACGTTATACGTTATACGTTATACGTTATACGTTATACGTTATACGTTATGCGTTATACGTTATACGTTATACGTTATACGTTATACGTTATACGTTATACGTTATACGTTATACGTTATACGTTATACGTTATACGTTATAGGTTATACGTAATACGTTATAGGTTATACGTTATACGTTATACGATATACGTTATACGTTATACGTTATACGTTATACGTTATACGTTATACGTTATACGTTATACGTTATACGTTATACGTTATACGTCATACGTTATACGTTATACGTTATACGTTATACGTTATACGTTATACGTTATGCGTTATTCGCTTTACGTCATGCGTTATACGATATACGTTATGCGTTATAGGATATATGTCATACGTTTTACGTTCTTCGTTATACGTTCTTCGTTACACGTTATACGTTATTCGTTATACGTTATACGTTATAGGTTATACGTAATACGTTATACGTTATACGTTATACGTTACACGTCATACGTTATACGTTATACGTTATACGTTATACGTTATACGTTATTCGTTATAGGTTATACGTTATACGTTATACGTTATACCCTATACGTTATACGTTATACGTTATACGTTATACGTTATACGTTATACGTTATACGTTATACGTTATACGTTATACGTTATACGTTATACGTTATACGTTATACGTTATACGTTATACGTTATACGTTATACGTTATACGTTATACGTTATACGTTATACGTTATACGTTATACGTTATACGTTATACGTTATACGTTATACGTTATACGTTATACGTTATACGATATACGTTATACGTTATACGTTAAACGTTATACGTTATACGTTATACGTTATACGTTATACGTTATAGGTCATACCTTATACGTAATATGTCATATGTTAGACGTTATGCCTTATACGTTTTACGTTATACGTTATACGTTATACGTCACACGTTATACGTTATACGTTATACGTTACACGTTATACGTTATACGTTATACGTTATACGTTATACGTTATACGTTATACGTTATACGTTATACGTTATACGTTATACGTTATACGTTATACGTTATACGTTATACGTTATACGTTATACGTTATACGTTATACGTTATACGTTATACGTTATACGTTATACGTTATACGTTATACGTTATACGTTATACGTTATACGTTATACGTTATACGTTATGCGTTATACGTTATGCGTTATACGTTATACGTTATACGTTATACGTTATACGTTATGCGTTATGCGTTATGCGTTATACGTTATACGATATACGTTATACGTTATACGTTATACGTTATACGTTATACGTTATACGTTATACGTTATACGTTATACGTTATACTTTATACGTTATACGTTATACGTTATACGTTATACGTTATACGTTATACGTTATACGTTATACGTTATACGTTATACGTTATACGTTATACGTTATACGTTATACGTTATACGTTATACGTTATACGTTATACGTTATACGTTATACGTTATACGTTATACGTTATACGTTATACGTTATACGTTATACGTTATACGTTATACGTTATACGTTATACGTTATACGTTATACGTTATACGTTATACGTTATACGTTATACGTTATACGTTATACGTTATACGTTATACGTTATACGTTATACGTTATACGTTATACGTTATACGTTATACGTTATACGTTATACGTTATACGTTATACGTTATACGTTATACGTTATACGTTATACGTTATACGTTATACGTTATACGTTATACGTTATACGTTATACGTTATACGTTATACGTTATACGTTATACGTTATACGTTATACGTTATACGTTATACGTTATACGTTATACGTTATACGTTATACGTTATACGTTATACGTTATACGTTATACGTTATACGTTATACGTTATACGTTATACGTTATACGTTATACGTTATACGTTATACGTTATACGTTATACGTTATACGTTATACGTTATACGTTATACGTTATACGTTATACGTTATACGTTATACGTTATACGTTATACGTTATACGTTATACGTTATACGTTATACGTTATACGTTATACGTTATACGTTATACGTTATACGTTATACGTTATACGTTATACGTTATACGTTATACGTTATACGTTATACGTTATACGTTATACGTTATACGTTATACGTTATACGTTATACGTTATACGTTATACGTTATACGCTATACGTTATACGTTATACGTTATACGCTATACGTTATACGTTATACGTTATACGTTATACGTTATACGTTATACGTTATACGTTATACGTTATACGTTATACGTTATACGTTATACGTTATACGTTATACGTTATACGTTATACGTTATACGTTATACGTTATACGTTATACGTTATACGTTATACGTTATACGTTATACGTTATACGTTATACGTTATACGTTATACGTTATAGGTTATACGTTATACGTGATAAATCATACGTTATACGTTATACGTTATACGTTATACGTTATACGTTACACGTTATACGTTATACGTTATACGTTATACGTTATACGTTACACGTTATACGTTATACGTTAAACGTTATACGTTATACGTTATGCGTTATACGTTATATGTTATGCGTTATTCGCTATACGTTATGCGTTATACGATATACGTTATTCGTTATAGGATATATGTTATACGTTTTACGTTCTTCGTTATACGTTCTTCGTTACACGTTATACGTTATACGTTATACGTTATACGTTATACGTTATACGTTATACGTTATACGTTATACGTTATACGTTATACGTTATACGTTATACGATATACGTTATACGTTATACGTTATAGGTTATACGTTATACGTTATACGTTATACCCTATACGTTATACGTTATACGTTATACGTTATACGTTATACGTTATACGTTATACGTTATACGTTAAACGTTATACGTTATACGATATACGTTATACGATATACGTTATACGTTATACGTTATACGTTATACGTTATACGTTATACGTTATACGTTATACGTTGTACGTTATACGTTATACGTTATACGTTATACGTTATACGTTATACGTTATACGTTATACGTTATACGTTATACGTTATACGTTATACGTTATACGTTATACGTTATACGTTATACGTTATACGTTATACGTTATACGTTATACGTTATACGTTATGCGTTATTCGCTATACGTTATGCGTTATACGATATACGTTATGCGTTATAGGATATATGTTATACGTTTTACGTTCTTCGTTATACGTTCTTCGTTACACGTTATACGTTATACGTTATACGTTATACGTTATACGTTATACGTTATACGTTATACGTTATACGTTATACGTTACACGTTATACGTTATACGTTATACGTTATACGTTATACGTTATACGTTATACGTTATACGTTATACGTTATACGTTATACGTTATACGTTATACGTTATACGTTATACGTTATACGTTATACGTTATACGTTATACGTTATACGTTATACGTTATACGTTATACGTTATACGTTATACGTTATACGTTATACGTTATACGTTATACGTTATACGTTATACGTTATACGTTATACGTTATACGTTATACGTTATACGTTATACGTTATACGTTATACGTTATACGTTATACGTTATACGTTATACGTTATACGTTATACGTTATACGTTATACGTTATACGTTATACGTTATACGTTATACGTTATACGTTATACGTTATACGTTATACGTTATACGTTATACTTTATACGTTATACGTTATACGTTATACGTTATACGTTATACGTTATACGTTATACGTTATACGTTATACGTTATACGTTATACGTTATACGTTATACGTTATACGTTATACGTTATACGTTATACGTTATACGTTATACGTTATAGGTTATACGTTATACGTGATAAGTCATACGTTATACGTTATACGTTATACGTTATACGTTATACGTTACACGTTATACGTTATACGTTATACGTTATACGTTATACGTTATACGTTATACGTTATACGTTAAACGTTATACGTTATACGTTATACGTTATACGATATACGTTATACGATATACGTTATACGTTATACGTTATACGTTATACGTTATACGTTATACGTTATACGTTGTACGTTATACGTTATACGTTATACGTTGTAGGTTGTACGTTATACGTTATACGTTATACGTTGTACGTTATACGTTATACGTTATACGTTATACGTTATACGTTTCTACGTTATACGTTATGCGTCATACGTTATACGTTAAACGTTGTACATTATACGTTATACGTCATACGTTATACGTTATACGTTATACGTTATACGATCTACGTTATACGTTATACGTTGTACGTTATACGTTAGACGCTATACGTTATACGTTTCTACGTTATACGTTATGCGTCATACGTTATACGTTAAACGTTGTACATTATACGTTATACGTCATACGTTATACGTTATACGTTATACGTTATACGATCTACGTTATACGTTATACGTTGTACGTTATACGTTAGACGCTATACGTTATACGTAATATGTAATACGTCATACGTTTTACGTTAATCGTTATACGTTATACGTTATACGCTATACGTTATACGTTATACGTTATACGTTATACGTTATACGTTATACGTTATACGTTATACGTTATACGTTATACGTTATACGTTATACGTTATACGTTAAACGTTGTACATTATACGTTATACGTCATACGTTATACGTTATACGTTATACGTTATACGATCTACGTTATACGTTATACGTTGTACGTTATACGTTAGACGCTATACGTTATACGTAATATGTAATACGTCATACGTTTTACGTTAATCGTTATACGTTATACGTTATACGCTATACGTTATACGTTATACGTTATACGTTATACGTTATACGTTATACGTTATACGTTATACGTTATACGTTATACGTTATACGTTATAGGTTATACGTTATACGTGATAAGTCATACGTTATACGTTATACGTTATACGTTATACGTTATACGTTACACGTTACACGTTATACGTTATACGTTATACGTTATACGTTATACGTTATACGTTATACGTTATACGTTATACGTTATACGTTATACGTTATGCGTTATTCGCTATACGTTATGCGTTATACGATATACGTTATGCGTTATAGGATATATGTTATACGTTTTACGTTCTTCGTTATACGTTCTTCGTTACACGTTATACGTTATACGTTATACGTTATACGTTATACGTTATACGTTATACGTTATACGTTATACGTTATACGTTATACGTTATAGGTTATACGTTATACGTTATACGCTATACCCTATACGTTATACGTTATACGTTATACGTTATACGTTATGCGTTATACGTTATACGTTATACGTTATACGTTATACGTTATAGGTTATACGTTATACGTTATACGTTATACGTTATACGTTATACGTTATTCGTTATAGGTTATACGTTATACGTTATACGTTATACCCTATACGTTATACGTTATACGTTATACGTTATACGTTATACGTTATACGTTATACGTTATACGTTATACGTTATACGTTATACGTTATACGTTATACGTTATACGTTATACGTTATAGGTTATACGTTGTACGTTATACGTTATACCCTATACGTTATACGTTATACGTTATACGTTATACGTTATACGTTATACGTTATACGTTATACGTTATACGTTATACGTTATACGTTAAACGTTATACGTTATACGTTATACGTTATACGATATACGTTATACGTTATACGTTATACGTTATACGTTATACGTTATACGTTATACGTTATACGTTATACGTTATACGTTATACGTTATACGTTATACGTTATACGTTATACGATATACGTTATTCGTTATAGGATATATGTTATACGTTTTACGTTCTTCGTTATACGTTCTTCGTTACACGTTATACGTTATACGTTATACGTTATACGTTATACGTTATACGTTATACGTTATACGATATACGTTATACGTTATACGTTATAGGTTATACGTTATACGTTATACGTTATACCCTATACGTTATACGTTATACGTTATACGTTATACGTTATACGTTATACGTTATACGTTATACGTTAAACGTTATACGTTATACGATATACGTTATACGATATACGTTATACGTTATACGTTATACGTTATACGTTATACGTTATACGTTATACGTTATACGTTGTACGTTATACGTTATACGTTATACGTTATACGTTATACGTTATACGTTATACGTTATACGTTATACGTTATACGTTATACGTTATACGTTATACGTTATACGTTATACGTTATACGTTATACGTTATACGTTATACGTTATGCGTTATTCGCTATACGTTATGCGTTATACGATATACGTTATGCCTTATAGGATATATGTTATACGTTTTACGTTCTTCGTTACACGTTCTTCGTTACACGTTATACGTTATACGTTATACGTTATACGTTATACGTTATACGTTATACGTTATACGTTATACGTTATACGTTATACGTTATACGTTATACGTTATACGTTATACGTTATACGTTATACGTTATACGTTATACGTTATACGTTATACGTTATGCGTTATACGTTATACGTTATACGTTATACGTTATACGTTATACGTTATACGTTATACGTTATACGTTATACGTTATACGTTATACGTTATACGTTATACGTTATACGTTATACGTTATACGTTATACGTTATACGTTATACGTTATACGTTATACGTTATACGTTATACGTTATAGGTTATACGTTATACGTGATAAGTCATACGTTATACGTTATACGTTATACGTTATACGTTATACGTTATACTTTATACGTTATACGTTATACGTTATACGTTATACGTTATACGTTATACGTTATACGTTATGCGTTATACGTTATGCGTTATACGTTATACGTTATACGTTATACGTTATACGTTATACGTTATACGTTATACGTTATACGTTATACGTTATACGTTATACGTTATACGTTATACGTGATAAGTCATACGTTATACGTTATACGTTATACGTTATACGTTATACGTTATACGTTATACGTTATACGTTATACGTTATACGTTATACGTTATACGTTATACGTTATACGTTATACGTTATACGTTATACGTTATACGTTATACGTTATACGTTATACTTTATACGTTATACGTTATGCGTTATACGCTATACGTTATGCGTTATACGATATACGTTATGCGTTATAGGATATATGTTATACGTTTTACGTTCTTCGTTATACGTTCTTCGTTACACGTTATACGTTATACGTTATACGTTATACGTTATACGTTATACGTTATACGTTATACGTTATACGTTATACGTTATACGTTATACGTTATACGTTATACGTTATACGTTATACGTTATACGTTATACGTTATACGTTATACGTTATAGGTTATACGTTGTACGTTTTACGTTATACCCTATACGTTATACGTTATACGTTATACGTTATACGTTATACGTTATACGTTATACGTTATACGTTATACGTTATACGTTAAACGTTATACGTTATACGTTATACGTTATACGATATACGTTATACGTTATACGTTATACGTTATACGTTATACGTTATACGTTATACGTTATACGTTATACGTTATACGTTATACGTTATACGTTATACGTTATACGTTATACGTTATACGTTATACGTTATACGTTATACGTTATACGTTATACGTTATACGTTATACGTTATACGTTATACGTTATACGTTATACGTGATAAGTCATACGTTATACGTTATACGTTATACGTTATACGATATACGTTATACGTTATACGTTATACGTTATACGTTATACGTTATACGTTATACGTTATACGTTATACGTTATACGTTATACGTTATACGTTATACGTTATACGTTATACGTTATACGTTATACGTTATACGTTATACGTTATACGTTATACGTTATACGTTATACGTTATACGTTATACGTTATACGTTATACGTTATACGTTATACGTTATACGTTATACGTTATACGTTATACGTTATACGTTATACGTTATACGTTATACGTTATACGTGATAAGTCATACGTTATACGTTATACGTTATACGTTATACGTTATACGTTATACGTTATACGTTATACGTTATACGTTATACGATATACGTTATACGTTATACGTTATACGTTATACGTTATACGTTATACGTTATACGTTATACGTTATACGTTATACGTTATACGTTATACGTTATACGTTATACGTTATACGTTATACGTTATACGTTATACGTTATACGTTATACGTTATACGTTATACGTTATACGTTATACGTTATACGTTATACGTTATACGTTATACGTTATACGTTATACGTTATACGTGATAAGTCATACGTTATACGTTATACGTTATACGTTATACGTTATACGTTATACGTTATACGTTATACGTTATACGTTATACGTTATACGTCATACGTTATACGATATACGTTATACGTTATACGTTACACGTCATACGATATACGTTATACGTTATACGTTATACGTTATACGTTATACGTTATACGTTATACGTTATACGTTATGCGTTATTCGCTATACGTTATGCGTTATACGATATACGGTATGCGTTATAGGATATATGTTATACGTTTTACGTTCTTCGTTATACGTTCTTCGTTACACGTTATACGTTATACGTTATACGTTATACGTTATACGTTATACGTTATACGTTATACGTTATACGTTATACGTTATACGTTATACGTTATACGTTATACGTTATACGTTATACGTTATACGTTATAGGTTATACGTTATACGTTATACGTTATACGTTATACGTTATACGTTATACGTTATACGTTATGCGTTATTCGCTATACGTTATGCGTTATACGATATACGTTATGCGTTATAGGATATATGTTATACGTTTTACGTTCTTCGTTATACGTTCTTCGTTACACGTTATACGTTATACGTTATACGTTATACGTTATACTTTATACGTTATACGTTATACGTTATACGTTATACGTTATACGTTATACGTTATACGTTATAGGTTATACGTTGTACGTTATACGTTATACCCTATACGTTATACGTTATACGTTATACGTTATACGTTATACGTTATACGTTATACGTTATACGTTATACGTTATACGTTATACGTTATACGTTAAACGTTATACGTTATACGTTATACGTTATACGATATACGTTATACGTTATACGTTATACGTTATACGTTATACGTTATACGTTATACGTTATACGTTATACGTTATACGTTATACGTTATACGTTATACGTTATACGTTATACGATATACGTTATTCGTTATAGGATATATGTTATACGTTTTACGTTCTTCGTTATACGTTCTTCGTTACACGTTATACGTTATACGTTATACGTTATACGTTATACGTTATACGTTATACGTTATACGATATACGTTATACGTTATACGTTATAGGTTATACGTTATACGTTATACGTTATACCCTATACGTTATACGTTATACGTTATACGTTATACGTTATACGTTATACGTTATACGTTATACGTTAAACGTTATACGTTATACGATATACGTTATACGATATACGTTATACGTTATACGTTATACGTTATACGTTATACGTTATACGTTATACGTTATACGTTGTACGTTATACGTTATACGTTATACGTTATACGTTATACGTTATACGTTATACGTTATACGTTATACGTTATACGTTATACGTTATACGTTATACGTTATACGTTATACGTTATACGTTATACGTTATACGTTATACGTTATGCGTTATTCGCTATACGTTATGCGTTATACGATATACGTTATGCCTTATAGGATATATGTTATACGTTTTACGTTCTTCGTTACACGTTCTTCGTTACACGTTATACGTTATACGTTATACGTTATACGTTATACGTTATACGTTATACGTTATACGTTATACGTTATACGTTATACGTTATACGTTATACGTTATACGTTATACGTTATACGTTATACGTTATACGTTATACGTTATACGTTATACGTTATACGTTATGCGTTATACGTTATACGTTATACGTTATACGTTATACGTTATACGTTATACGTTATACGTTATACGTTATACGTTATACGTTATACGTTATACGTTATACGTTATACGTTATACGTTATACGTTATACGTTATACGTTATACGTTATACGTTATACGTTATACGTTATACGTTATAGGTTATACGTTATACGTGATAAGTCATACGTTATACGTTATACGTTATACGTTATACGTTATACGTTATACTTTATACGTTATACGTTATACGTTATACGTTATACGTTATACGTTATACGTTATACGTTATGCGTTATACGTTATGCGTTATACGTTATACGTTATACGTTATACGTTATACGTTATACGTTATACGTTATACGTTATACGTTATACGTTATACGTTATACGTTATACGTTATACGTGATAAGTCATACGTTATACGTTATACGTTATACGTTATACGTTATACGTTATACGTTATACGTTATACGTTATACGTTATACGTTATACGTTATACGTTATACGTTATACGTTATACGTTATACGTTATACGTTATACGTTATACGTTATACGTTATACTTTATACGTTATACGTTATGCGTTATACGCTATACGTTATGCGTTATACGATATACGTTATGCGTTATAGGATATATGTTATACGTTTTACGTTCTTCGTTATACGTTCTTCGTTACACGTTATACGTTATACGTTATACGTTATACGTTATACGTTATACGTTATACGTTATACGTTATACGTTATACGTTATACGTTATACGTTATACGTTATACGTTATACGTTATACGTTATACGTTATACGTTATAGGTTATACGTTGTACGTTTTACGTTATACCCTATACGTTATACGTTATACGTTATACGTTATACGTTATACGTTATACGTTATACGTTATACGTTATACGTTATACGTTAAACGTTATACGTTATACGTTATACGTTATACGATATACGTTATACGTTATACGTTATACGTTATACGTTATACGTTATACGTTATACGTTATACGTTATACGTTATACGTTATACGTTATACGTTATACGTTATACGTTATACGTTATACGTTATACGTTATACGTTATACGTTATACGTTATACGTTATACGTTATACGTTATACGTTATACGTTATACGTTATACGTGATAAGTCATACGTTATACGTTATACGTTATACGTTATACGATATACGTTATACGTTATACGTTATACGTTATACGTTATACGTTATACGTTATACGTTATACGTTATACGTTATACGTTATACGTTATACGTTATACGTTATACGTTATACGTTATACGTTATACGTTATACGTTATACGTTATACGTTATACGTTATACGTTATACGTTATACGTTATACGTTATACGTTATACGTTATACGTTATACGTTATACGTTATACGTTATACGTTATACGTTATACGTTATACGTTATACGTTATACGTGATAAGTCATACGTTATACGTTATACGTTATACGTTATACGTTATACGTTATACGTTATACGTTATACGTTATACGTTATACGATATACGTTATACGTTATACGTTATACGTTATACGTTATACGTTATACGTTATACGTTATACGTTATACGTTATACGTTATACGTTATACGTTATACGTTATACGTTATACGTTATACGTTATACGTTATACGTTATACGTTATACGTTATACGTTATACGTTATACGTTATACGTTATACGTTATACGTTATACGTTATACGTTATACGTGATAAGTCATACGTTATACGTTATACGTTATACGTTATACGTTATACGTTATACGTTATACGTTATACGTTATACGTTATACGTTATACGTCATACGTTATACGATATACGTTATACGTTATACGTTACACGTCATACGATATACGTTATACGTTATACGTTATACGTTATACGTTATACGTTATACGTTATACGTTATACGTTATGCGTTATTCGCTATACGTTATGCGTTATACGATATACGGTATGCGTTATAGGATATATGTTATACGTTTTACGTTCTTCGTTATACGTTCTTCGTTACACGTTATACGTTATACGTTATACGTTATACGTTATACGTTATACGTTATACGTTATACGTTATACGTTATACGTTATACGTTATACGTTATACGTTATACGTTATACGTTATACGTTATACGTTATAGGTTATACGTTATACGTTATACGTTATACGTTATACGTTATACGTTATACGTTATACGTTATGCGTTATTCGCTATACGTTATGCGTTATACGATATACGTTATGCGTTATAGGATATATGTTATACGTTTTACGTTCTTCGTTATACGTTCTTCGTTACACGTTATACGTTATACGTTATACGTTATACGTTATACTTTATACGTTATACGTTATACGTTATACGTTATACGTTATACGTTATACGTTATACGTTATACGTTATACGTTATAGGTTATACGTTATACGTTATACGTTGTACGTTATACGTTATACGTTATACGTTATACGTTATGCGTTATTCGCTATACGTTATGCGTTATACGATATACGTTATGCGTTATAGGATATATGTTATACGTTTTACGTTCTTCGTTATACGTTCTTCGTTACACGTTATACGTTATACGTTATACGTTATACGTTATACGTTATACGTTATACGTTATACGTTATACGTTATACGTTATACGTTATACGTTATACGTTATACGTTATACGTTATACGTTATACGTTATACGTTATACGTTATACGTTATACGTTATACGTTATACGTTATACGTTATACGTTATACGTTATACGTTATACGTTATACGTTATACGTTATACGTTATACGTTATACGTTATACGTTATGCGTTATACGTTATGCGTTATACGTTATACGTTATGCGTTATACGTTATGCGTTATACGTTATAGGTTATACGTTATGCGTTATACGTTATACGTTATACGTTATACGTTATACGTTATAGGTTATACGTTATGCGTTATACGTTATAGGTTATACGTTATACGTTATACGTTATACGTTATACGTTATGCGTTATACGTTATGCGTTATACGTTATACGTTATGCGTTATACGTTATGCGTTATACGTTATGCGTTATACGTTATACGTTATACGTTATACGTTATACGTTATACGTTATACGTTATACGTTATACGTTATACGTTATACGTTATACGTTATACGTTATACGTTATACGTTATACGTTATACGTTATACGTTATACGTTATACGTTATACGTTATACGTTATACGTTATACGTTATACGTTATACGTTATACGTTATACGTTATACGTTATACGTTATACGTTATACGTTATACGTTATACGTTATACGTTATACGTTATACGTTATACGTTATACGTTATACGTTATACGTTATACGTTATACGTTATACGTTATACGTTATACGTTATACGTTATACGTTATACGTTATACGTTATACGTTATACGTTATACGTTATACGTTATACGTTATACGTTATACGTTATACGTTATACGTTATACGTTATACGTTATACGTTATACGTTATACGTTATACGTTATACGTTATACGTTATACGTTATACGTTATACGTTATACGTTATACGTTATACGTTATACGTTATACGTTATACGTTATACGTTATACGTTATACGTTATACGTTATACGTTATACGTTATACGTTATACGTTATACGTTATACGTTATACGTTATACGTTATACGTTATACGTTATACGTTATACGTTATACGTTATACGTTATACGTTATACGTTATACGTTATACGTTATACGTTATACGTTATACGTTATACGTTATACGTTATACGTTATACGTTATACGTTATACGTTATACGTTATACGTTATACGTTATACGTTATACGTTATACGTTATACGTTATACGTTATACGTTATACGTTATACGTTATACGTTATACGTTATACGTTATACGTTATACGTTATACGTTATACGTTATACGTTATACGTTATACGTTATACGTTATACGTTATACGTTATACGTTATACGTTATACGTTATACGTTATACGTTATACGTTATACGTTATACGTTATACGTTATACGTTATACGTTATACGTTATACGTTATACGTTATACGTTATACGTTATACGTTATACGTTATACGTTATACGTTATACGTTATACGTTATACGTTATACGTTATACGTTATACGTTATACGTTATACGTTATACGTTATACGTTATACGTTATACGTTATACGTTATACGTTATACGTTATACGTTATACGTTATACGTTATACGTTATACGTTATACGTTATACGTTATACGTTATACGTAATACGTTATAGGTTATACGTTATACGTTATACGTTATACGTTATACGTTATACGTTATACGTTATACGTTATACGTTATACGTTATACGTTATACGTTATACGTTATACGTTATACGTTATACGTTATACGTTATACTTTATACGTTATACGTTATACGTTATACGTTATACGTTATACGTTATACGTTATACGTTATACGTTATACGTTATACGTTATACGTTATACGTTATACGTTATACGTTATACGATATACGTTATACGTTATACGTTATACGTTATACGTTATACGTTATACGTTATACGTTATACGTTATAGGTTATACGTTATACGTGATAAGTCATACGTTATACGTTATACGTTATACGTTATACGTTATACGTTATACGTTATACGTTATACGTTATACGTCATACGTTATACGTTATACGTTATACGTTATACGTTATACGTTATACGTTATACGTTATACGTTATACGTTATACGTTATGCGTTATTCGCTATACGTTATGCGTTATACGATATACGTTATGCGTTATAGGATATATGTTATACGTTTTACGTCCTTCGTTATACGCTCTTCGTTACACGTTATACGTTATACGTTATACGTTATACGTTATACGTTATACGTTATACGTTATACGTTATACGTTATACGTTATACGTTATACGTTATACGTTATACGTTATACGTTATACGTTATAGGTTATACGTTATACGTTATACGTTATACCCTATACGTTATACGTTATACGTTATACGTTATACGTTATACGTTATACGTTATACGTTATACGTTAAACGTTATACGTTATACGTTATACGTTATACGATATACGTTATACGTTATACGTTATACGTTATACGTTATACGTTATACGTCATACGTTGTACGTTATACGTTATACGTTATACGTTATACGTTATACGTTATACGTTATACGTTATACGTTATACGTTATACGTTATACGTTATACGTTAAACGTTATACGTTATACGTTATACGTTATACGTTATACGTTATACGTTATACGTTATACGTTATACGTTATACGTTATACGTTATACGTTATACGTTATACGTTATACGTTATACGTTGTACGTTATACTTTATACGTTATACGTTATACGTTATACGTTATACGTTATACGTTATACGTTATACGTTATACGTTATACGTTATACGTTATACGTTATACGTTATACGTTATACGTTATACGTTATACGTTATACGTTATACGTTATACGTTATACGTTATACGTTATGCGTTATTCGCTATACGTTATGCGTTATACGATATACGTTATGAGTTATAGGATATATGTTATACGTTTTACGTTCTTCGTTATACGTTCTTCGTTACACGTTATACGTTATACGTTATACGTTATACGTTACACGTTATACGTTATACGTAATATGTAATACGTCATATGTTTTACGTTATACGTTATACGTTATACGTTATACGTTATACGTTATACGTTATACGTTATACGTTATAGGTTATACGATATACGTTATACGTTATACGTTATACGTTATACGTTATACGTTACACGTTATACGTTATACGTTATACGTTATACGTTATACGTTATACGTTATACGTTAAACGTTATACGTTATACGTTATACGTTATACGTTATACGTTATACGTTACACGTTATACGTTATACGTAATATGTAATACGTCATATGTTTTACGTTATACGTTATACGTTATACGTTATACGTTATACGTTATACGTTATACGTTATACGTTATACGTTATAGGTTATACGATATACATTATACGTTATACGTTATACGTTATACGTTATACGTTATACGTTACACGTTATACGTTATACGTTATACGTTATACGTCATACGTTATACGTTATACGTTATACGTTATACGTTATACGTTATACGTTATACGTTATACGTTATACGTTATACGTTATACGTTATACGTTATACGTTATACGTTATACGTTATACGTTATACGTTATACGTTATACGTCATACGTTATACGTTATACGTTATACGTTATACGTTATACGTTATACGTTATACGTTATACGTTATACGTTATACGTTATACGTTATACGTCATACGTTATACGATATACGTTATACGTTATACGTTACACGTCATACGATATACGTTATACGTTATACGTTATACGTTATACGTTATACGTTATACGTTACACGTTATACGTTATGCGTTATTCGCTATACGTTATGCGTTATACGATATACGTTATGCGTTATAGGATATATGTTATACGTTTTACGTTCTTCGTTATACGTTCTTCGTTACACGTTATACGTTATACGTTATACGTTATACGTTATACGTTATACGTTATACGTTATACGTTATACGTTATACGTTATACGTTATACGTTATACGTTATACGTTATACGTTATACGTTATACGTTATAGGTTATACGTTATACGTTATACGTTATACGTTATACGTTATACGTTATACGTTATACGTTATGCGTTATTCGCTATACGTTATGCGTTATACGATATACGTTATGCGTTATAGGATATATGTTATACGTTTTACGTTCTTCGTTATACGTTCTTCGTTACACGTTATACGTTATACGTTATACGTTATACGTTATACTTTATACGTTATACGTTATACGTTATACGTTATACGTTATACGTTATACGTTATACGTTATACGTTATAGGTTATACGTTATACGTTATACGTTGTACGTTATACGTTATACGTTATACGTTATACGTTATGCGTTATTCGCTATACGTTATGCGTTATACGATATACGTTATGCGTTATAGGATATATGTTATACGTTTTACGTTCTTCGTTATACGTTCTTCGTTACACGTTATACGTTATACGTTATGCGTTATACGTTATGCGTTATACGTTATACGTTATACGTTATACGTTATACGTTATACGTTATACGTTATACGTTATACGTTATACGTTATACGTTATACGTTATACGTTATACGTTATACGTTATACGTTATACGTTATACGTTATACGTTATACGTTATACGTTATACGTTATACGTTATACGTTATACGTTATACGTTATACGTTATACGTTATACGTTATACGTTATACGTTATACGTTATACGTTATACGTTATACGTTATACGTTATACGTTATACGTTATACGTTATACGTTATACGTTATACGTTATACGTTATACGTTATACGTTATACGTTATACGTTATACGTTATACGTTATACGTTATACGTTATACGTTATACGTTATACGTTATACGTTATACGTTATACGTTATACGTTATACGTTATACGTTATACGTTATACGTTATACGTTATACGTTATACGTTATACGTTATACGTTATACGTTATACGTTATACGTTATACGTTATACGTTATACGTTATACGTTATACGTTATACGTTATACGTTATACGTTATACGTTATACGTTATACGTTATACGTTATACGTTATACGTTATACGTTATACGTTATACGTTATACGTTATACGTTATACGTTATACGTTATACGTTATACGTTATACGTTATACGTTATACGTTATACGTTATACGTTATACGTTATACGTTATACGTTATACGTTATACTTTATACGTTATACGTTATACGTTATACGTTATACGTTATACGTTATACGTTATACGTTATACGTTATACGTTATACGTTATACGTTATACGTTATACGTTATACGTTATACGTTATACGTTATACGTTATACGTTATACGATATACGTTATACGTTATACGTTATACGTTATACGTTATACGTTATACGTTATACGTTATACGTTATACGTTATAGGTTACACGTTATACGTTATACGTTATACGTTAAACGTTATACGTTATACGTTATACGTTATACGATATACGTTATACGTTATACGTTATACGTTATACGTTATACGTTATACGTCATACGTTGTACGTTATACGTTATACGTTATACGTTATACGTTATACGTTATACGTTATACGTTATACGTTATAGGTTATACGTTATACGTGATAAGTCATACGTTATACGTTATACGTTATACGTTATACGTTATACGTTATACGTTATACGTTATACGTTATACGTTATACGTTATACGTTATACGTTATACGTTATACGTTTTACGTTATACGTTATACGTTATACGTTATACGTTATAGGTTATACGTTATACGTTATACGTTATACCCTATACGTTATACGTTATACGTTATACGTTATACGTTATACGTTATACGTTATACGTTATACGTTAAACGTTATACGTTATACGTTATACGTTATACGATATACGTTATACGTTATACGTTATACGTTATACGTTATACGTTATACGTCATACGTTGTACGTTATACGTTATACGTTATACGTTATACGTTATACGTTATACGTTATACGTTATACGTTATACGTTATACGTTATACGTTATACGTTAAACGTTATACGTTATACGTTATACGTTATACGTTATACGTTATACGTTATACGTTATACGTTATACGTTATACGTTATACGTTATACGTTATACGTTATACGTTATACGTTATACGTTGTACGTTATACTTTATACGTTATACGTTATACGTTATACGTTATACGTTATACGTTATACGTTATACGTTATACGTTATACGTTATACGTTATACGTTATACGTTATACGTTATACGTTATACGTTATACGTTATACGTTATACGTTATACGTTATACGTTATACGTTATACGTTATGCGTTATTCGCTATACGTTATGCGTTATACGATATACGTTATGAGTTATAGGATATATGTTATACGTTTTACGTTCTTCGTTATACGTTCTTCGTTACACGTTATACGTTATACGTTATACGTTATACGTTACACGTTATACGTTATACGTAATATGTAATACGTCATATGTTTTACGTTATACGTTATACGTTATACGTTATACGTTATACGTTATACGTTATACGTTATACGTTATAGGTTATACGATATACGTTATACGTTATACGTTATACGTTATACGTTATACGTTACACGTTATACGTTATACGTTATACGTTATACGTTATACGTTATACGTTATACGTTAAACGTTATACGTTATACGTTATACGTTATACGTTATACGTTATACGTTACACGTTATACGTTATACGTAATATGTAATACGTCATATGTTTTACGTTATACGTTATACGTTATACGTTATACGTTATACGTTATACGTTATACGATATACGTTATACGTTATACGTTATACGTTATACGTTATACGTTATACGTCATACGTTGTACGTTATACGTTATACGTTATACGTTATACGTTATACGTTATACGTTATACGTTATAAGTTATACGTTATACGTTATACGTTATACGTTATACGTTATACGTTATACGTTATACGTTATACGTTGTACGTTATACTTTATACGTTATACGTTATACGTTATACGTTATACGTTATACGTTATACGTTATACGTTATACGTTATACGTTATACGTTATACGTTATACGTTATACGTTATACGTTATACGTTATACGTTATACGTTATACGTTATACGTTATACGTTATACGTTATGCGTTATTCGCTATACGTTATGCGTTATACGATATACGTTATGAGTTATAGGATATATGTTATACGTTTTACGTTCTTCGTTATACGTTCTTCGTTACACGTTATACGTTATACGTTATACGTTATACGTTACACGTTATACGTTATACGTAATATGTAATACGTCATATGTTTTACGTTATACGTTATACGTTATACGTTATACGTTATACGTTATACGTTATACGTTATACGTTATAGGTTATACGATATACGTTATACGTTATACGTTATACGTTATACGTTATACGTTACACGTTATACGTTATACGTTATACGTTATACGTTATACGTTATACGTTATACGTTAAACGTTATACGTTATACGTTATACGTTATACGTTATACGTTATACGTTACACGTTATACGTTATACGTAATATGTAATACGTCATATGTTTTACGTTATACGTTATACGTTATACGTTATACGTTATACGTTATACGTTATACGTTATACGTTATACGTTATAGGTTATACGATATACGTTATACGTTATACGTTATACGTTATACGTTATACGTTATACGTTACACGTTATACGTTATACGTTATACGTTACACGTCATACGTTATACGTTATACGTTAAACGTCATACGTTATACGTTATACGTTATACGTTATACGTTATACGTTATACGTTATACGTTATACGTTATACGTTATACGTTATACGTTATACGTTATACGTTATACGTTATACGTTATACGTTATACGTTATACGTTATACGTTATACGTTATACGTTATACGTTATACGTTATACGTTATACGTTATACGTTATACGTTATACGTTATACGTTATACGTTATACGTTATACGTTATACGTTATACGTTATACGTTATACGTTATACGTTATACGTTATACGTTATACGTTATACGTTATACGTTATACGTTATACGTTATACGTTATACGTTATACGTTATACGTTATACGTTATACGTTATACGTTATACGTTATACGTTATACGTTATACGTTATACGTTATACGTTATACGTTATACGTTATACGTTATACGTTATACGTTATACGTTATACGTTATACGTTATACGTTATACGTTATACGTTATACGTTATACGTTATACGTTATACGTTATACGTTATACGTTATACGTTATACGTTATACGTTATACGTTATACGTTATACGTTATACGTTATACGTTATACGTTATACGTTATACGTTATACGTTATACGTTATACGTTATACGTTATACGTTATACGTTATACGTTATACGTTATACGTTATACGTTATACGTTATACGTTATACGTTATACGTTATACGTTATACGTTATACGTTATACGTTATACGTTATACGTTATACGTTATACGTTATACGTTATACGTTATACGTTATACGTTATACGTTATACGTTATACGTTATACGTTATACGTTATACGTTATACGTTATACGTTATACGTTATACGTTATACGTTATACGTTATACGTTATACGTTATACGATATACGTTATACGTTATACGTTATACGTTATACGTTATACGTTATACGTTATACGTTATACGTTATAGGTTATACGTTATACGTGATAAGTCATACGTTATACGTTATACGTTATACGTTATACGTTATACGTTATACGTTATAAGTTATACGTTATACGTCATACGTTATACGTTATACGTTATACGTTATACGTTGTACGTTATACGTTATACGTTATACGTTATACGTTATACGTTATACGTTATACGTTATACGTTATACGTTGTACGTTATACTTTATACGTTATACGTTATACGTTATACGTTATACGTTATACGTTATACGTTATACGTTATACGTTATACGTTATACGTTATACGTTATACGTTATACGTTATACGTTATACGTTATACGTTATACGTTATACGTTATACGTTATACGTTATACGTTATACGTTATACGTTATACGTTATACGTTATACGTTATGAGTTATTCGCTATACGTTATGCGTTATACGATATACGTTATGAGTTATAGGATATATGTTATACGTTTTACGTTCTTCGTTATACGTTCTTCGTTACACGTTATACGTTATACGTTATACGTTATACGTTACACGTTATACGTTATACGTAATATGTAATACGTCATACGTTTTACGTTATACGTTATACGTTATACGTTATACGTTATACGTTATACGTTATACGTTATACGTTATAGGTTATACGATATACGTTATACGTTATACGTTATACGTTATACGTTATACGTTACACGTTATACGTTATACGTTATACGTTATACGTTATACGTTACACGTTATACGTTATACGTTATACGTTATACGTTATACGTTATACGTTATACGTTAAACGTTATACGTTATACGTTATACGTTATACGTTATACGTTATACGTTACACGTTATACGTTATACGTAATATGTAATACGTTATACGTAATATGTAATACGTCATATGTTTTACGTTATACGTTATACGTTATACGTTATACGTTATACGTTATACGTTATACGTTATACGTTATAGGTTATACGATATACGTTATACGTTATACGTTATACGTTATACGTTATACGTTATACGTTACACGTTATACGTTATACGTTATACGTTATACGTTATACGTTATACGTTATACGTTAAACGTTATACGTTATACGTTATACGTTATACGTTATACGTTATACGTTATACGTTATGCGTTATACGTTATACGTTATACGTTATACGTTATACGTTATACGTTATACGTTATACGTTATACGTTATACGTTATACGTTATACGTTATACGTTATACGTTATACGTTATACGTTATACGTTATACGTTATAGGTTATACGTTATACGTGATAAGTCATACGTTATACGTTATACGTTATACGTTATACGTTATACGTTATACGTTATACGTTATACGTTATACGTCATACGTTATACGTTATACGTTATACGTTATACGTTATGCGTTATTCGCTATACGTTATGCGTTATACGATATACGTTATGAGTTATAGGATATATGTTATACGTTTTACGTTCTTCGTTATACGTTCTTCGTTACACGTTATACGTTATACGTTATACGTTATACGTTACACGTTATACGTTATACGTAATATGTAATACGTCATATGTTTTACGTTATACGTTATACGTTATACGTTATACGTTATACTTTATACGTTATACGTTATACGTTATAGGTTATACGATATACGTTATACGTTATACGTTATACGTTATACGTTATACGTTACACGTTATACGTTATACGTTATACGTTATACGTTATACGTTATACGTTATACGTTAAACGTTATACGTTATACGTTATACGTTATACGTTATACGTTACACGTTATACGTTATACGTTATACGTTATACGTTATACGTTATACGTTATACGTTATACGTTATACGTTATACGTTATGCGTTATACGTTATACGTTATACGTTATACGTTATACGTTATACGTTATACGTTATACGTTATAGGTTATACGTTATACGTGATAAGTCATACGTTATACGTTATACGTTATACGTTATACGTTATACGTTATACGTTATACGTTATACGTTATACGTCATACGTTATACGTTATACGTTATACGTTATACGTTATACGTTATACGTTATACGTTATACGTTATACGTTATGCGTTATTCGCTATACGTTATGCGTTATACGATATACGTTATGCGTTATAGGATATATGTTATACGTTTTACGTCCTTCGTTATACGTTCTTCGTTACACGTTATACGTTATACGTTATACGTTATACGTTATACGTTATACGTTATACGTTATACGTTATACGTTATACGTTATACGTTATACGTTATACGTTATACGTTATACGTTATACGTTATACGTTATACGTTATAGGTTATACGTTATACGTTATACGTTATACCCTATACGTTATACGTTATACGTTATACGTTATACGTTATACGTTATACGTTATACGTTATACGTTAAACGTTATACGTTATACGTTATACGTTATACGATATACGTTATACGTTATACGTTATACGTTATACGTTATACGTTATACGTCATACGTTGTACGTTATACGTTATACGTTATACGTTATACGTTATACGTTATACGTTATACGTTCTACGTTATACGTTATACGTTATACGTTAAACGTTATACGTTATACGTTATACGTTATACGTTATACGTTATACGTTATACGTTATACGTTATACGTTATACGTTATACGTTATACGTTATACGTTATACGTTGTACGTTATACTTTATACGTTATACGTTATACGTTATACGTTATACGTTATACGTTATACGTTATACGTTATACGTTATACGTTATACATTATACGTTATACGTTATACGTTATACGTTATACGTTATACGTTATACGTTATACGTTATACGTTATACGTTATACGTTATACGTTATACGTTATACGTTATACGTTATACGTTATACGTTATACGTTATACGTTATACGTTATACGTTATACGTTATACGTTATACGTTATACGTTATACGTTATACGTTATACGTTATACGTTATACGTTATACGTTATACGTTATACGTTATACGTTATACGTTATACGTTATACGTTATACGTTATACGTTATACGTTATACGTTATACGTTATACGTTATACGTTATACGTTATACGTTATACGTTATACGTTATACGATATACGTTATACGTTATACGTTATACGTTATACGTTATACGTTATACGTTATACGTTATACGTTATAGGTTATACGTTATACGTGATAAGTCATACGTTATACGTTATACGTTATACGTTATACGTTATACGTTATACGTTATAAGTTATACGTTATACGTCATACGTTATACGTTATACGTTATACGTTATACGTTATACGTTATACGTTATACGTTATACGTTATACGTTATACGTTATACGTTATACGTTATACGTTATACGTTGTACGTTATACTTTATACGTTATACGTTATACGTTATACGTTATACGTTATACGTTATACGTTATACGTTATACGTTATACGTTATACGTTATACGTTATACGTTATACGTTATACGTTATACGTTATACGTTATACGTTATACGTTATACGTTATACGTTATACGTTATACGTTATACGTTATACGTTATACGTTATACGTTATGCGTTATTCGCTATACGTTATGCGTTATACGATATACGTTATGAGTTATAGGATATATGTTATACGTTTTACGTTCTTCGTTATACGTTCTTCGTTACACGTTATACGTTATACGTTATACGTTATACGTTACACGTTATACGTTATACGTAATATGTAATACGTCATACGTTTTACGTTATACGTTATACGTTATACGTTATACGTTATACGTTATACGTTATACGTTATACGTTATAGGTTATACGATATACGTTATACGTTATACGTTATACGTTATACGTTATACGTTACACGTTATACGTTATACGTTATACGTTATACGTTATACGTTACACGTTATACGTTATACGTTATACGTTATACGTTATACGTTATACGTTATACGTTAAACGTTATACGTTATACGTTATACGTTATACGTTATACGTTATACGTTACACGTTATACGTTATACGTAATATGTAATACGTTATACGTAATATGTAATACGTCATATGTTTTACGTTATACGTTATACGTTATACGTTATACGTTATACGTTATACGTTATACGTTATACGTTATAGGTTATACGATATACGTTATACGTTATACGTTATACGTTATACGTTATACGTTATACGTTACACGTTATACGTTATACGTTATACGTTATACGTTATACGTTATACGTTATACGTTAAACGTTATACGTTATACGTTATACGTTATACGTTATACGTTATACGTTATACGTTATGCGTTATACGTTATACGTTATACGTTATACGTTATACGTTATACGTTATACGTTATACGTTATACGTTATACGTTATACGTTATACGTTATACGTTATACGTTATACGTTATACGTTATACGTTATACGTTATACGTTATAGGTTATACGTTATACGTGATAAGTCATACGTTATACGTTATACGTTATACGTTATACGTTATACGTTATACGTTATACGTTATACGTTATACGTCATACGTTATACGTTATACGTTATACGTTATACGTTATGCGTTATTCGCTATACGTTATGCGTTATACGATATACGTTATGAGTTATAGGATATATGTTATACGTTTTACGTTCTTCGTTATACGTTCTTCGTTACACGTTATACGTTATACGTTATACGTTATACGTTACACGTTATACGTTATACGTAATATGTAATACGTCATATGTTTTACGTTATACGTTATACGTTATACGTTATACGTTATACTTTATACGTTATACGTTATACGTTATAGGTTATACGATATACGTTATACGTTATACGTTATACGTTATACGTTATACGTTACACGTTATACGTTATACGTTATACGTTATACGTTATACGTTATACGTTATACGTTAAACGTTATACGTTATACGTTATACGTTATACGTTATACGTTACACGTTATACGTTATACGTTATACGTTATACGTTATACGTTATACGTTATACGTTATACGTTATACGTTATACGTTATGCGTTATACGTTATACGTTATACGTTATACGTTATACGTTATACGTTATACG
This sequence comes from Ptiloglossa arizonensis, assembly GCF_051014685.1. NCBI lineage: Eukaryota > Metazoa > Arthropoda > Insecta > Hymenoptera > Colletidae > Ptiloglossa > Ptiloglossa arizonensis. The sequence goes on from NW_027479395.1 coordinate 99,815, forward strand.
TTATACGTTATAGGTTATACGTTATACGTGATAAGTCATACGTTATACGTTATACGTTATACGTTATACGTTATACGTTATACGTTATACGTTATACGTTATACGTCATACGTTATACGTTATACGTTATACGTTATACGTTATACGTTATACGTTATACGTTATACGTTATACGTTATACGTTATGCGTTATTCGCTATACGTTATGCGTTATACGATATACGTTATGCGTTATAGGATATATGTTATACGTTTTACGTCCTTCGTTATACGTTCTTCGTTACACGTTATACGTTATACGTTATACGTTATACGTTATACGTTATACGTTATACGTTATACGTTATACGTTATACGTTATACGTTATACGTTATACGTTATACGTTATACGTTATACGTTATACGTTATACGTTATAGGTTATACGTTATACGTTATACGTTATACCCTATACGTTATACGTTATACGTTATACGTTATACGTTATACGTTATACGTTATACGTTATACGTTAAACGTTATACGTTATACGTTATACGTTATACGATATACGTTATACGTTATACGTTATACGTTATACGTTATACGTTATACGTCATACGTTGTACGTTATACGTTATACGTTATACGTTATACGTTATACGTTATACGTTATACGTTCTACGTTATACGTTATACGTTATACGTTAAACGTTATACGTTATACGTTATACGTTATACGTTATACGTTATACGTTATACGTTATACGTTATACGTTATACGTTATACGTTATACGTTATACGTTATACGTTGTACGTTATACTTTATACGTTATACGTTATACGTTATACGTTATACGTTATACGTTATACGTTATACGTTATACGTTATACGTTATACGTTATACGTTATACATTATACGTTATACGTTATACGTTATACGTTATACGATATACGTTATACGTTATACGTTATACGTTATACGTTATACGTTATACGTTATACGTTATACGTTATACGTTATGCGTTATTCGCTATACGTTATGCGTTATACGATATACGTTATGAGTTATAGGATATATGTTATACGTTTTACGTTTTTCGTTATACGTTCTTCGTTACACGTTATACGTTATACGTTATACGTTATACGTTATACGTTATACGTTATACGTTACACGTTATACGTTATACGTAATATGTAATACGTCATATGTTTTACGTTATACGTTATACGTTATACGTTATACGTTATACGTTATACGTTATACGTTATACGTTATACGTTATAGGTTATACGATATACGTTATACGTTATACGTTATACGTTATACGTTATACGTTACACGTTATACGTTATACGTTATACGTTATACGTTATACGTAATACGTTATAGGTTATACGTTATACGTTATACGTTATACGTTATACGTTATACGTTATACGTTATACGTTATACGTTATACGTTATACGTTATACGTTATACGTTATACGTTATACGTTATACGTTATACGTTATACGTTATACGTTATACGTTATACGTTATACGTTATACGTTATACGTTATACGTTATACGTTATAGGTTATACGTTATACGTTATACGTTATACCCTATACGTTATACGTTATACGTTATACGTTATACGTTATACGTTATACGTTATACGTTATACGTTAAACGTTATACGTTATACGTTATACGTTATACGATATACGTTATACGTTATACGTTATACGTTATACGTTATACGTTATACGTCATACGTTGTACGTTATACGTTATACGTTATACGTTATACGTTATACGTTATACGTTATACGTTATACGTTATACGTTATACGTTATACGTTATACGTTAAACGTTATACGTTATACGTTATACGTTATACGTTATACGTTATACGTTATACGTTATACGTTATACGTTATACGTTATACGTTATACGTTATACGTTATACGTTATACGTTATACGTTGTACGTTATACTTTATACGTTATACGTTATACGTTATACGTTATACGTTATACGTTATACGTTATACGTTATACGTTATACGTTATACGTTATACGTTATACGTTATACGTTATACGTTATACGTTATACGTTATACGTTATACGTTATACGTTATACGTTATACGTTATGCGTTATTCGCTATACGTTATGCGTTATACGATATACGTTATGAGTTATAGGATATATGTTATACGTTTTACGTTCTTCGTTATACGTTCTTCGTTACACGTTATACGTTATACGTTATACGTTATACGTTACACGTTATACGTTATACGTAATATGTAATACGTCATATGTTTTACGTTATACGTTATACGTTATACGTTATACGTTATACGTTATACGTTATACGTTATACGTTATAGGTTATACGATATACGTTATACGTTATACGTTATACGTTATACGTTATACGTTACACGTTATACGTTATACGTTATACGTTATACGTTATACGTTATACGTTATACGTTAAACGTTATACGTTATACGTTATACGTTATACGTTATACGTTATACGTTACACGTTATACGTTATACGTAATATGTAATACGTCATATGTTTTACGTTATACGTTATACGTTATACGTTATACGTTATACGTTATACGTTATACGTTATACGATATACGTTATACGTTATACGTTATACGTTATACGTTATACGTTATACGTCATACGTTGTACGTTATACGTTATACGTTATACGTTATACGTTATACGTTATACGTTATACGTTATACGTTATACGTTATACGTTATACGTTATACGTTATACGTTATACGTTATACGTTATACGTTATACGTTGTACGTTATACTTTATACGTTATACGTTATACGTTATACGTTATACGTTATACGTTATACGTTATACGTTATACGTTATACGTTATACGTTATACGTTATACGTTATACGTTATACGTTATACGTTATACGTTATACGTTATACGTTATACGTTATACGTTATACGTTATGCGTTATTCGCTATACGTTATGCGTTATACGATATACGTTATGAGTTATAGGATATATGTTATACGTTTTACGTTCTTCGTTATACGTTCTTCGTTACACGTTATACGTTATACGTTATACGTTATACGTTACACGTTATACGTTATACGTAATATGTAATACGTCATATGTTTTACGTTATACGTTATACGTTATACGTTATACGTTATACGTTATACGTTATACGTTATACGTTATAGGTTATACGATATACGTTATACGTTATACGTTATACGTTATACGTTATACGTTACACGTTATACGTTATACGTTATACGTTATACGTTATACGTTATACGTTATACGTTAAACGTTATACGTTATACGTTATACGTTATACGTTATACGTTATACGTTACACGTTATACGTTATACGTAATATGTAATACGTCATATGTTTTACGTTATACGTTATACGTTATACGTTATACGTTATACGTTATACGTTATACGTTATACGTTATACGTTATAGGTTATACGATATACGTTATACGTTATACGTTATACGTTATACGTTATACGTTATACGTTACACGTTATACGTTATACGTTATACGTTACACGTCATACGTTATACGTTATACGTTAAACGTCATACGTTATACGTTATACGTTATACGTTATACGTTATACGTTATACGTTATACGTTATACGTTATACGTTATACGTTATACGTTATACGTTATACGTTATACGTTATACGTTATACGTTATACGTTATACGTTATACGTTATACGTTATACGTTATACGTTATACGTTATACGTTATACGTTATACGTTATACGTTATACGTTATACGTTATACGTTATACGTTATACGTTATACGTTATACGTTATACGTTATACGTTATACGTTATACGTTATACGTTATACGTTATACGTTATACGTTATACGTTATACGTTATACGTTATACGTTATACGTTATACGTTATACGTTATACGTTATACGTTATACGTTATACGTTATACGTTATACGTTATACGTTATACGTTATACGTTATACGTTATACGTTATACGTTATACGTTATACGTTATACGTTATACGTTATACGTTATACGTTATACGTTATACGTTATACGTTATACGTTATACGTTATACGTTATACGTTATACGTTATACGTTATACGTTATACGTTATACGTTATACGTTATACGTTATACGTTATACGTTATACGTTATACGTTATACGTTATACGTTATACGTTATACGTTATACGTTATACGTTATACGTTATACGTTATACGTTATACGTTATACGTTATACGTTATACGTTATACGTTATACGTTATACGTTATACGTTATACGTTATACGATATACGTTATACGTTATACGTTATACGTTATACGTTATACGATATACGTTATACGTTATACGTTATAGGTTATACGTTATACGTTATACGTTATACGTTATACGTTATAGGTTATACGTTATACGTGATAAGTCATACGTTATACGTTATACGTTATACGTTATACGTTATACGTTATACGTTATACGTTATACGTTATACGTTATACGTTATACGTTATACGTTATACGTTATACGTTATGCGTTATTCGCTATACGTTATGCGTTATACGATATACGTTATGAGTTATAGGATATATGTTATACGTTTTACGTTCTTCGTTATACGTTCTTCGTTACACGTTATACGTTATACGTTATACGTTATACGTTACACGTTATACGTTATACGTAATATGTAATACGTCATACGTTTTACGTTATACGTTATACGTTATACGTTATACGTTATACGTTATACGTTATACGTTATACGTTATAGGTTATACGATATACGTTATACGTTATACGTTATACGTTATACGTTATACGTTACACGTTATACGTTATACGTTATACGTTATACGTTATACGTTACACGTTATACGTTATACGTTATACGTTATACGTTATACGTTATACGTTATACGTTAAACGTTATACGTTATACGTTATACGTTATACGTTATACGTTATACGTTACACGTTATACGTTATACGTAATATGTAATACGTTATACGTAATATGTAATACGTCATATGTTTTACGTTATACGTTATACGTTATACGTTATACGTTATACGTTATACGTTATACGTTATACGTTATAGGTTATACGATATACGTTATACGTTATACGTTATACGTTATACGTTATACGTTATACGTTACACGTTATACGTTATACGTTATACGTTATACGTTATACGTTATACGTTATACGTTAAACGTTATACGTTATACGTTATACGTTATACGTTATACGTTATACGTTATACGTTATGCGTTATACGTTATACGTTATACGTTATACGTTATACGTTATACGTTATACGTTATACGTTATACGTTATACGTTATACGTTATACGTTATACGTTATACGTTATACGTTATACGTTATACGTTATACGTTATAGGTTATACGTTATACGTGATAAGTCATACGTTATACGTTATACGTTATACGTTATACGTTATACGTTATACGTTATACGTTATACGTTATACGTCATACGTTATACGTTATACGTTATACGTTATACGTTATGCGTTATTCGCTATACGTTATGCGTTATACGATATACGTTATGAGTTATAGGATATATGTTATACGTTTTACGTTCTTCGTTATACGTTCTTCGTTACACGTTATACGTTATACGTTATACGTTATACGTTACACGTTATACGTTATACGTAATATGTAATACGTCATATGTTTTACGTTATACGTTATACGTTATACGTTATACGTTATACTTTATACGTTATACGTTATACGTTATAGGTTATACGATATACGTTATACGTTATACGTTATACGTTATACGTTATACGTTACACGTTATACGTTATACGTTATACGTTATACGTTATATGTTATACGTTATACGTTAAACGTTATACGTTATACGTTATACGTTATACGTTATACGTTACACGTTATACGTTATACGTTATACGTTATACGTTATACGTTATACGTTATACGTTATACGTTATACGTTATACGTTATGCGTTATACGTTATACGTTATACGTTATACGTTATACGTTATACGTTATACGTTATACGTTATAGGTTATACGTTATACGTGATAAGTCATACGTTATACGTTATACGTTATACGTTATACGTTATACGTTATACGTTATACGTTATACGTTATACGTCATACGTTATACGTTATACGTTATACGTTATACGTTATACGTTATACGTTATACGTTATACGTTATACGTTATACGTTATACGTTATGCGTTATTCGCTATACGTTATGCGTTATACGATATACGTTATGCGTTATAGGATATATGTTATACGTTTTACGTCCTTCGTTATACGTTCTTCGTTACACGTTATACGTTATACGTTATACGTTATACGTTATACGTTATACGTTATACGTTATACGTTATACGTTATACGTTATACGTTATACGTTATACGTTATACGTTATACGTTATACGTTATAGGTTATACGTTATACGTTATACGTTATACCCTATACGTTATACGTTATACGTTATACGTTATACGTTATACGTTATACGTTATACGTTATACGTTAAACGTTATACGTTATACGTTATACGTTATACGATATACGTTATACGTTATACGTTATACGTTATACGTTATACGTTATACGTCATACGTTGTACGTTATACGTTATACGTTATACGTTATACGTTATACGTTATACGTTATACGTTCTACGTTATACGTTATACGTTATACGTTAAACGTTATACGTTATACGTTATACGTTATACGTTATACGTTATACGTTATACGTTATACGTTATACGTTATACGTTATACGTTATACGTTATACGTTATACGTTGTACGTTATACTTTATACGTTATACGTTATACGTTATACGTTATACGTTATACGTTATACGTTATACGTTATACGTTATACGTTATACATTATACGTTATACGTTATACGTTATACGTTATACGATATACGTTATACGTTATACGTTATACGTTATACGTTATACGTTATACGTTATACGTTATACGTTATACGTTATACGTTATACGTTATGCGTTATTCGCTATACGTTATGCGTTATACGATATACGTTATGAGTTATAGGATATATGTTATACGTTTTACGTTTTTCGTTATACGTTCTTCGTTACACGTTATACGTTATACGTTATACGTTATACGTTATACGTTACACGTTATACGTTATACGTAATATGTAATACGTCATATGTTTTACGTTATACGTTATACGTTATACGTTATACGTTATACGTTATACGTTATACGTTATACGTTATACGTTATAGGTTATACGATATACGTTATACGTTATACGTTATATGTTATACGTTATACGTTACACGTTATACGTTATACGTTATACGTTATACGTTATACGTAATACGTTATAGGTTATACGTTATACGTTATACGTTATACGTTATACGTTATACGTTATACGTTATACGTTATACGTTATACGTTATACGTTATACGTTATACGTTATACGTTATACGTTATACGTTATACGTTATACGTTATACGTTATGCGTTATTCGCTATACGTTATGCGTTATACGATATACGTTATGCGTTATAGGATATATGTTATACGTTTTACGTTCGTCGTTATACGTTCTTCGTTACACGTTATACGTTATACGTTATACGTTATACGTTATACGTTATACGTTATACGTTATACGTTATACGTTATACGTTATACGTTATACGTTATACGTTATACGTTATACGTTATACGTTATACGTTATACGTTATACGTTATACGTTATACGTTATACGTTATACGTTATACGTTATACGTTATACGTTATACGTTATAGGTTATACGTTATACGTGATAAGTCATACGTTATACGTTATACGTTATACGTTATACGTTATACGTTATACGTTATACGTTATACGTTATACGTTATACGTCATACGTTATACGTTATACGTTATACGTTATACGTTATACGTTATACGTTATACGTTATACGTTATACGTTATACGTTATACGTTATACGTTATACGTTATACGTTATACGTTATACGTTATACGTTATACGTTATACGTTATACGTTATACGTTATACGTTATACGTTATACGTTATACGTTATACGTTATACGTTATACGTTATACGTTATACGTTATACGTTATACGTTATACGTTATACGTTATACGTTATACGTTATACGTTATACGTTATGCGTTATTCGCTATACGTTATGCGTTATACGATATACGTTATGCGTTATAGGATATATGTTATACGTTTTACGTCCTTCGTTATACGTTCTTCGTTACACGTTATACGTTATACGTTATACGTTATACGTTATACGTTATACGTTATACGTTATACGTTATACGTTATACGTTATACGTTATACGTTATACGTTATACGTTATACGTTATACGTTATACGTTATAGGTTATACGTTATACGTTATACGTTATACCCTATACGTTATACGTTATACGTTATACGTTATACGTTATACGTTATACGTTATACGTTATACGTTAAACGTTATACGTTATACGTTATACGTTATACGATATACGTTATACGTTATACGTTATACGTTATACGTTATACGTTATACGTTATACGTCATACGTTGTACGTTATACGTTATACGTTATACGTTATACGTTATACGTTATACGTTATACGTTATACGTTATACGTTATACGTTATACGTTAAACGTTATACGTTATACGTTATACGTTATACGTTATACGTTATACGTTATACGTTATACGTTATACGTTATACGTTATACGTTATACGTTATACGTTATACGTTATACGTTGTACGTTGTACTTTATACGTTATACGTTATACGTTATACGTTATACGTTATACGTTATACGTTATACGTTATACGTTATACGTTATACGTTATACGTTATACGTTATACGTTATACGTTATACGTTATACGTTATACGTTATACGTTATACGTTATACGTTATACGTTATACGTTATACGTTATACGTTATACGTTATACGTTATACGTTATACGTTATACGTTATGCGTTATTCGCTATACGTTATGCGTTATACGATATACGTTATGAGTTATAGGATATATGTTATACGTTTTACGTTCTTCGTTATACGTTCTTCGTTACACGTTATACGTTATACGTTATACGTTATACGTTACACGTTATACGTTATACGTAATATGTAATACGTCATATGTTTTACGTTATACGTTATACGTTATACGTTATACGTTATACGTTATACGTTATACGTTATACGTTATACGTTATACGTTATACGTTATACGTTATACGTTATACGTTATACGTTATACGTTATACGTTATACGTTATACGTTATACGTTATAGGTTATACGATATACGTTATACGTTATACGTTATACGTTATACGTTATACGTTACACGTTATACGTTATACGTTATACGTTATACGTTATACGTAATACGTTATAGGTTATACGTTATACGTTATACGTTATACGTTATACGTTATACGTTATACGTTATACGTTATACGTTATACGTTATACGTTATACGTTATACGTTATACGTTATACGTTATACGTTATACGTTATACGTTATACGTTATACGTTATACGTTATACGTTATACGTTATACGTTATACGTTATACGTTATACGTTATACGTTATACGTTATACGTTATACGTTATACGTTATACGTTATACGTTATACGTTATACGTTATACGTTATACGTTATACGTTATACGTTATACGTTATACGTTATACGTTATACGTTATACGTTATACGTTATACGTTATACGTCATACGTTATACGATATACGTTATACGTTATACGTTACACGTCATACGATATACGTTATACGTTATACGTTATACGTTATACGTTATACGTTATACGTTATACGTTATTCGCTATACGTTATGCGTTATACGATATACGTTATGCGTTATAGGATATATGTTATACGTTTTACGTTCGTCGTTATACGTTCTTCGTTACACGTTATACGTTATACGTTATACGTTATACGTTATACGTTATACGTTATACGTTATACGTTATACGTTATACGTTATACGTTATACGTTATACGTTATACGTTATACGTTATACGTTATACGTTATACGTTATACGTTATACGTTATACGTTATACGTTATACGTTATACGTTATACGTTATACGTTATACGTTATAGGTTATACGTTATACGTGATAAGTCATACGTTATACGTTATACGTTATACGTTATACGTTATACGTTATACGTTATACGTTATACGTTATACGTTATACGTCATACGTTATACGTTATACGTTATACGTTATACGTTATACGTTATACGTTATACGTTATACGTTATACGTTATACGTTATACGTTATACGTTATACGTTATACGTTATACGTTATACGTTATACGTTATACGTTATACGTTATACGTTATACGTTATACGTTATACGTTATACGTTATACGTTATACGTTATACGTTATACGTTATACGTTATACGTTATACGTTATACGTTATACGTTATACGTTATACGTTATACGTTATACGTTATACGTTATGCGTTATTCGCTATACGTTATGCGTTATACGATATACGTTATGCGTTATAGGATATATGTTATACGTTTTACGTCCTTCGTTATACGTTCTTCGTTACACGTTATACGTTATACGTTATACGTTATACGTTATACGTTATACGTTATACGTTATACGTTATACGTTATACGTTATACGTTATACGTTATACGTTATACGTTATACGTTATACGTTATACGTTATAGGTTATACGTTATACGTTATACGTTATACCCTATACGTTATACGTTATACGTTATACGTTATACGTTATACGTTATACGTTATACGTTATACGTTAAACGTTATACGTTATACGTTATACGTTATACGATATACGTTATACGTTATACGTTATACGTTATACGTTATACGTTATACGTTATACGTCATACGTTGTACGTTATACGTTATACGTTATACGTTATACGTTATACGTTATACGTTATACGTTATACGTTATACGTTATACGTTATACGTTAAACGTTATACGTTATACGTTATACGTTATACGTTATACGTTATACGTTATACGTTATACGTTATACGTTATACGTTATACGTTATACGTTATACGTTATACGTTATACGTTATACGTTGTACGTTATACTTTATACGTTATACGTTATACGTTATACGTTATACGTTATACGTTATACGTTATACGTTATACGTTATACGTTATACGTTATACGTTATACGTTATACGTTATACGTTATACGTTATACGTTATACGTTATACGTTAAACGTTATACGTTATACGTTATACGTTATACGTTATACGTTACACGTTATACGTTATACGTTATACGTTATACGTTATACGTTATACGTTATACGTTATACGTTATACGTTATACGTTATGCGTTATACGTTATACGTTATACGTTATACGTTATACGTTATACGTTATACGTTATACGTTATAGGTTCGTGATAAGTCATACGTTATACGTTATACGTTATACGTTATACGTTATACGTTATACGTTATACGTTATACGTTATACGTCATACGTTATACGTTATACGTTATACGTTATACGTTATACGTTATACGTTATACGTTATACGTTATACGTTATACGTTATGCGTTATTCGCTGTACGTTATGCGTTATACGATATACGTTATGCGTTATAGGATATATGTAATACGTTTTACGTCCTTCGTTATACGTTCTTCGTTACACGTTATACGTTATACGTTATACGTTATACGTTATACGTTATACGTTATACGTTATACGTTATACGTTATACGTTATACGTTATACGTTATACGTTATACGTTATACGTTATACGTTATACGTTATACGTTATAGGTTATACGTTATACGTTATACGTTATACCCTATACGTTATACGTTATACGTTATACGTTATACGTTATACGTTATACGTTATACGTTATACGTTAAACGTTATACGTTATACGTTATACGTTATACGATATACGTTATACGTTATACGTTATACGTTATACGTTATACGTTATACGTCATACGTTGTACGTTATACGTTATACGTTATACGTTATACGTTATACGTTATACGTTATACGTTATACGTTATACGTTATACGTTATACGTTATACGTTATACGTTATACGTTATACGTTATACGTTATACGTTATACGTTATACGTTATACGTTATAGGTTATACGTTATACGTGATAAGTCATACGTTATACGTTATACGTTATACGTTATACGTTATACGTTATACGTTATACGTTATACGTTATACGTTATACGTCATACGTTATACGTTATACGTTATACGTTATACGTTATACGTTATACGTTATACGTTATACGTTATACGTTATACGTTATACGTTATACGTTATACGTTATACGTTATACGTTATACGTTATACGTTATACGTTATACGTTATACGTTATACGTTATACGTTATACGTTATACGTTATACGTTATACGTTATACGTTATACGTTATACGTTATACGTTATACGTTATACGTTATACGTTATACGTTATACGTTATACGTTATACGTTATACGTTATACGTTATACGTTATACGTTATACGTTATACGTTATGCGTTATTCGCTATACGTTATGCGTTATACGATATACGTTATGCGTTATAGGATATATGTTATACGTTTTACGTCCTTCGTTATACGTTCTTCGTTACACGTTATACGTTATACGTTATACGTTATACGTTATACGTTATACGTTATACGTTATACGTTATACGTTATACGTTATACGTTATACGTTATACGTTATACGTTATACGTTATACGTTATACGTTATACGTTATACGTTATAGGTTATACGTTATACGTTATACGTTATACCCTATACGTTATACGTTATACGTTATACGTTATACGTTATACGTTATACGTTATACGTTATACGTTAAACGTTATACGTTATACGTTATACGTTATACGATATACGTTATACGTTATACGTTATACGTTATACGTTATACGTTATACGTTCTACGTCATACGTTGTACGTTATACGTTATACGTTATACGTTATACGTTATACGTTATACGTTATACGTTATACGTTATACGTTATACGTTATACGTTAAACGTTATACGTTATACGTTATACGTTATACGTTATACGTTATACGTTATACGTTATACGTTATACGTTATACGTTATACGTTATACGTTATACGTTATACGTTATACGTTATACGTTGTACGTTATACTTTATACGTTATACGTTATACGTTATACGTTATACGTTATACGTTATACGTTATACGTTATACGTTATACGTTATACGTTATACGTTATACGTTATACGTTATACGTTATACGTTATACGTTATACGTTATACGTTATACGTTATACGTTATACGTTATACGTTATACGTTATACGTTATGCGTTATTCGCTATACGTTATGCGTTATACGATATACGTTATGAGTTATAGGATATATGTTATACGTTTTACGTTCTTCGTTATACGTTCTTCGTTACACGTTATACGTTATACGTTATACGTTATACGTTACACGTTATACGTTATACGTAATATGTAATACGTCATATGTTTTACGTTATACGTTATACGTTATACGTTATACGTTATACGTTATACGTTATACGTTATACGTTATAGGTTATACGATATACGTTATACGTTATACGTTATACGTTATACGTTATACGTTACACGTTATACGTTATACGTTATACGTTATACGTTATACGTTACACGTTATACGTTATACGTTATACGTTATACGTTATACGTTATACGTTATAGGTTATACGTTATACGTTATACGTTATACCCTATACGTTATACGTTATACGTTATACGTTATACGTTATACGTTATACGTTATACGATATACGTTATACGTTATACGTTATACGTTATACGTTATACGTTATACGTTCTACGTCATACGTTGTACGTTATACGTTATACGTTATACGTTATACGTTATACGTTATACGTTATACGTTATACGTTATACGTTATACGTTATACGTTATACGTTATACGTTATACGTTATACGTTATACGTTATACGTTATACGTTATACGTTATACGTTATACGTTATACGTTATACGTTATACGTTATACGTTAAACGTTATACGTTATACGTTATACGTTATACGATATACGTTATACGTTATACGTTATACGTTATACGTTATACGTTATACGTTATACGTTATACGTTATACGTTATACGTTATACGTTATACGTTATACGTTATACGTTATACGTTATACGTTATACGTTATACGTTATACGTTATACGTTATGCGTTATTCGCTATACGTTATGCGTTATACGATATACGTTATGAGTTATAGGATATATGTTATACGTTTTACGTTCTTCGTTATACGTTCTTCGTTACACGTTATACGTTATACGTTATACGTTATACGTTACACGTTATACGTTATACGTAATATGTAATACGTCATATGTTTTACGTTATACGTTATACGTTATACGTTATACGTTATACGTTATACGTTATACGTTATACGTTATAGGTTATACGATATACGTTATACGTTATACGTTATACGTTATACGTTATACGTTACACGTTATACGTTATACGTTATACGTTATACGTTATACGTTACACGTTATACGTTATACGTTATACGTTATACGTTATACGTTATACGTTATAGGTTATACGTTATACGTTATACGTTATACCCTATACGTTATACGTTATACGTTATACGTTATACGTTATACGTTATACGTTATACGTTATACGTTATGCGTTATTCGCTATACGTTATGCGTTATACGATATACGTTATGAGTTATAGGATATATGTTATACGTTTTACGTTCTTCGTTATACGTTCTTCGTTACACGTTATACGTTATACGTTATACGTTATACGTTACACGTTATACGTTATACGTAATATGTAATACGTCATATGTTTTACGTTATACGTTATACGTTATACGTTATACGTTATACTTTATACGTTATACGTTATACGTTATAGGTTATACGATATACGTTATACGTTATACGTTATACGTTATACGTTATACGTTACACGTTATACGTTATACGTTATACGTTATACGTTATACGTTATACGTTATACGTTAAACGTTATACGTTATACGTTATACGTTATACGTTATACGTTACACGTTATACGTTATACGTTATACGTTATACGTTATACGTTATACGTTATACGTTATACGTTATACGTTATACGTTATGCGTTATACGTTATACGTTATACGTTATACGTTATACGTTATACGTTATACGTTATAGGTTATACGTTATACGTGATAAGTCATACGTTATACGTTATACGTTATACGTTATACGTTATACGTTATACGTTATACGTTATACGTTATACGTCATACGTTATACGTTATACGTTATACGTTATACGTTATACGTTATACGTTATACGTTATACGTTATACGTTATACGCTATGCGTTATTCGCTATACGTTATGCGTTATACGATATACGTTATGCGTTATAGGATATATGTTATACGTTTTACGTCCTTCGTTATACGTTCTTCGTTACACGTTATACGTTATACGTTATACGTTATACGTTATACGTTATACGTTATACGTTATACGTTACGTTATACGTTATACGTTATACGTTATACGTTATACGTTATACGTTATACGTTATACGTTATACGTTATACGTTATACGTTATAGGTTATACGTTATACGTTATACGTTATACCCTATACGTTATACGTTATACGTTATACGTTATACGTTATACGTTATACGTTATACGTTATACGTTAAACGTTATACGTTATACGTTATACGTTATACGATATACGTTATACGTTATACGTTATACGTTATACGTTATACGTTATACGTCATACGTTGTACGTTATACGTTATACGTTATACGTTATACGTTATACGTTATACGTTATACGTTATACGTTATACGTTATACGTTATACGTTAAACGTTATACGTTATACGTTATACGTTATACGTTATACGTTATACGTTATACGTTATACGTTATACGTTATACGTTATACGTTATACGTTATACGTTATACGTTATACGTTATACGTTGTACGTTATACTTTATACGTTATACGTTATACGTTATACGTTATACGTTATACGTTATACGTTATACGTTATACGTTATACGTTATACGTTATACGTTATACGTTATACGTTATACGTTATACGATATACGTTATACGTTATACGTTATACGTTATACGTTATACGTTATACGTTATACGTTATACGTTATACGTTATGCGTTATTCGCTATACGTTATGCGTTATACGATATACGTTATGAGTTATAGGATATATGTTATACGTTTTACGTTCTTCGTTATACGTTCTTCGTTACACGTTATACGTTATACGTTATACGTTATACGTTATACGTTACACGTTATACGTTATACGTAATATGTAATACGTCATATGTTTTACGTTATACGTTATACGTTATACGTTATACGTTATACGTTATACGTTATACGTTATACGTTATAGGTTATACGATATACGTTATACGTTATACGTTATACGTTATACGTTATACGTTACACGTTATACGTTATACGTTATACGTTATACGTTATACGTAATACGTTATAGGTTATACGTTATACGTTATACGTTATACGTTATACGTTATACGTTATACGTTATACGTTATACGTTATACGTTATACGTTATACGTTATACGTTATACGTTATACGTTATACGTTATACGTTATACGTTATACGTTATACGTTATACGTTATACGTTATACGTTATACGTTATACGTTATACGTTATGCGTTATACGTTATACGTTATACGTTATACGTTATACGTTATACGTTATACGTTATACGTTATACGTTATACGTTATACGTTATACGTTATACGTTATACGTTATACGTTATACGTTATACGTTATACGTTATACGTTATACGTTATACGTTATACGTTATACGTTATACGTTATACGTCATACGTTATACGATATACGTTATACGTTATACGTTACACGTTTAACGATATACGTTATACGTTATACGTTATACGTTATACGTTATACGTTATACGTTATACGTTATACGTTATGCGTTATTCGCTATACGTTATGCGTTATACGATATACGTTATGCGTTATAGGATATATGTTATACGTTTTACGTTCGTCGTTATACGTTCTTCGTTACACGTTATACGTTATACGTTATACGTTATACGTTATACGTTATACGTTATACGTTATACGTTATACGTTATACGTTATACGTTATACGTTATACGTTATACGTTATACGTTATACGTTATAGGTTATACGTTATACGTTATACGTTATACGTTATACGTTATAGGTTATACGTTATACGTTATACGTTATACGTTATACGTAATACGTTATAGGTTATACGTTATACGTTATACGTTATACGTAATACGTTATAGGTTATACGTTATACGTTATACGTTATACGTTATACGTTATACGTTATACGTTATACGTTATACGTTATACGTTATACGTTATACGTTATACGTTATACGTTATACGTTATACGTTATACGTTATACGTTATACGTTATACGTTATACGTTATACGTTATACGTTATACGTTATACGTTATACGTTATACGTTATACGTTATACGTTATACGTTATACGTTATACGTTATACGTTATACGTTATACGTTATACTTTATACGTTATACGTTATACGTTATACGTTATACGTTATACGTTATACGTTATACGTTATACGTTATACGTTATACGTTATACGTTATACGTTATACGTTATACGTTATACGTTATACGTTATACGTTATACGTTATACGTTATACGTTATACGTTAAACGTTATACGTTATACGTTATACGTTATACGTTATACGTTATACGTTATACGTTATACGTTATACGTTATACGTTATGCGTTATTCGCTATACGTTATGCGTTATACGATATACGTTATGCGTTATAGGATATATGTTATACGTTTTACGTCCTTCGTTATACGTTCTTCGTTACACGTTATACGTTATACGTTATACGTTATACGTTATACGTTATACGTTATACGTTATACGTTGTACGTTATACTTTATACGTTATACGTTATACGTTATACGTTATACGTTATACGTTATACGTTATACGTTATACGTTATACGTTATACGTTATACGTTATACGTTATACGTTATACGTTATACGTTATACGTTATACGTTATACGTTATACGTTATACGTTATACGTTATACGTTATACGTTATACGTTATACGTTATGCGTTATTCGCTATACGTTATGCGTTATACGATATACGTTATGAGTTATAGGATATATGTTATACGTTTTACGTTCTTCGTTATACGTTCTTCGTTACACGTTGTACGTTATACGTTATACGTTATACGTTACACGTTATACGTTATACGTAATATGTAATACGTCATATGTTTTACGTTATACGTTATACGTTATACGTTATACGTTATACGTTAAACGTTATACGTTATACGTTATAGGTTATACGATATACGTTATACGTTATACGTTATACGTTATACGTTATACGTTACACGTTATACGTTATACGTTATACGTTATACGTTATACGTTATACGTTATACGTTATACGTTATACGTTATACGTTATACGTTATAGGTTATACGTTATACGTGATAAGTCATACGTTATACGTTATACGTTATACGTTATACGTTATACGTTATACGTTATACGTTATACGTTATACGTTATACGTCATACGTTATACGTTATACGTTATACGTTAT
The DNA here is from genome assembly GCF_051014685.1 of Ptiloglossa arizonensis. Taxonomy (NCBI): domain Eukaryota; kingdom Metazoa; phylum Arthropoda; class Insecta; order Hymenoptera; family Colletidae; genus Ptiloglossa; species Ptiloglossa arizonensis. Next base: position 118,868 of record NW_027479395.1, read on the forward strand.
ACGTTATGCGTTATTCGCTATACGTTATGCGTTATACGATATACGTTATGAGTTATAGGATATATGTTATACGTTTTACGTTCTTCGTTATACGTTCTTCGTTACACGTTATACGTTATACGTTATACGTTATACGTTACACGTTATACGTTATACGTAATATGTAATACGTCATATGTTTTACGTTATACGTTATACGTTATACGTTATACGTTATACTTTATACGTTATACGTTATACGTTATAGGTTATACGATATACGTTATACGTTATACGTTATACGTTATACGTTATACGTTACACGTTATACGTTATACGTTATACGTTATACGTTATACGTTATACGTTATACGTTAAACGTTATACGTTATACGTTATACGTTATACGTTATACGTTACACGTTATACGTTATACGTTATACGTTATACGTTATACGTTATACGTTATACGTTATACGTTATACGTTATACGTTATGCGTTATACGTTATACGTTATACGTTATACGTTATACGTTATACGTTATACGTTATACGTTATACGTTATACGTTATACGTTATACGTTATACGTTATACGTTATACGTTATACGTTATACGTTATACGTTATACGTTATACGTTATACGTTATAGGTTATACGTTATACGTTATACGTTATACCCTATACGTTATACGTTATACGTTATACGTTATACGTTATACGTTATACGTTATACGTTATACGTTATACGTTAAACGTTATACGTTATACGTTATACGTTATACGATATACGTTATACGTTATACGTTATACGTTATACGTCATACGTTATACGTCATACGTTGTACGTTATACGTTATACGTTATACGTTATACGTTATACGTTATACGTTATACGTTATACGTTATACGTTATACGTTATACGTTAAACGTTATACGTTATACGTTATACGTTATACGTTATACGTTATACGTTATACGTTATACGTTATACGTTATACGTTATACGTTATACGTTATACGTTATACGTTATACGTTATACGTTGTACGTTATACTTTATACGTTATACGTTATACGTTATACGTTATACGTTATACGTTATACGTTATACGTTATACGTTATACGTTATACGTTATACGTTATACGTTATACGTTATACGTTATACGTTATACGTTATACGATATACGTTATACGTTATACGTTATACGTTATACGTTATACGTTATACGTTATACGTTATACGTTATACGTTATGCGTTATTCGCTATACGTTATGCGTTATACGATATACGTTATGAGTTATAGGATATATGTTATACGTTTTACGTTCTTCGTTATACGTTCTTCGTTACACGTTATACGTTATACGTTATACGTTATACGTTATACGTTACACGTTATACGTTATACGTAATATGTAATACGTCATATGTTTTACGTTATACGTTATACGTTATACGTTATACGTTATACGTTATACGTTATACGTTATACGTTATAGGTTATACGATATACGTTATACGTTATACGTTATACGTTATACGTTATACGTTACACGTTATACGTTATACGTTATACGTTATACGATATACGTAATACGTTATAGGTTATACGTTATACGTTATACGTTATACGTTATACGTTATACGTTATACGTTATACGTTATACGTTATACGTTATACGTTATACGTTATACGTTATACGTTATACGTTATACGTTATACGTTATACGTTATACGTTATACGTTATACGTTATACGTTATACGTTATACGTTATACGTTATACGTTATACGTTATACGTTATACGTTATACGTTATACGTTATACGTTATACGTTATACGTTATACGTTATACGTTATACGTTATACGTTATACGTTATACGTTATACGTTATACGTTATACCTTATACGTTATACGTTATACGTTATACGTTATACGTTATACGTCATACGTTATACGATATACGTTATACGTTATACGTTACACGTCATACGATATACGTTATACGTTATACGTTATACGTTATACGTTATACGTTATACGTTATACGTTATACGTTATGCGTTATTCGCTATACGTTATGCGTTATACGATATACGTTATGCGTTATAGGATATATGTTATACGTTTTACGTTCGTCGTTATACGTTCTTCGTTACACGTTATACGTTATACGTTATACGTTATACGTTATACGTTATACGTTATACGTTATACGTTATACGTTATACGTTATACGTTATACGTTATACGTCATACGTTATACGATATACGTTATACGTTATACGTTACACGTCATACGATATACGTTATACGTTATACGTTATACGTTATACGTTATACGTTATACGTTATACGTTATACGTTATGCGTTATTCGCTATACGTTATGCGTTATACGATATACGTTATGCGTTATAGGATATATGTTATACGTTTTACGTTCGTCGTTATACGTTCTTCGTTACACGTTATACGTTATACGTTATACGTTATACGTTATACGTTATACGTTATACGTTATACGTTATACGTTATACGTTATACGTTATACGTTATACGTTATACGTTATACGTTATACGTTATACGTTATACGTTATACGTTACACGTCATACGATATACGTTATACGTTATACGTTATACGTTATACGTTATACGTTATACGTTATACGTTATACGTTATGCGTTATTCGCTATACGTTATGCGTTATACGATATACGTTATGCGTTATAGGATATATGTTATACGTTTTACGTTCGTCGTTATACGTTCTTCGTTACACGTTATACGTTATACGTTATACGTTATACGTTATACGTTATACGTTATACGTCATACGTTATACGTTATACGTTATACGTTATACGTTATACGTTATACGTTATACGTTATACGTTATACGTTATACGTTATGCGTTATTCGCTATACGTTATGCGTTATACGATATACGTTATGCGTTATAGGATATATGTTATACGTTTTACGTCCTTCGTTATACGTTCTTCGTTACACGTTATACGTTATACGTTATACGTTATACGTTATACGTTATACGTTATACGTTATACGTTATACGTTATACGTTATACGTTATACGTTATACGTTATACGTTATACGTTATACGTTATACGTTATACGTTATAGGTTATACGTTATACGTTATACGTTATACCCTATACGTTATACGTTATACGTTATACGTTATACGTTATACGTTATACGTTATACGTTATACGTTAAACGTTATACGTTATACGTTATACGTTATACGATATACGTTATACGTTATACGTTATACGTTATACGTTATACGTTATACGTCATACGTTGTACGTTATACGTTATACGTTATACGTTATACGTTATACGTTATACGCTATACGTTATACGTTATACGTTATACGTTATACGTTAAACGTTATACGTTATACGTTATACGTTATACGTTATACGTTATACGTTATACGTTATACGTTATACGTTATACGTTATACGTTATACGTTATACGTTATACGTTATACGTTATACGTTATACGTTGTACGTTATACTTTATACGTTATACGTTATACGTTATACGTTATACGTTATACGTTATACGTTATACGTTATACGTTATACGTTATACGTTATACGTTATACGTTATACGTTATACGTTATACGATATACGTTATACGTTATACGTTATACGTTATACGTTATACGTTATACGTTATACGTTATACGTTATACGTTATGCGTTATTCGCTATACGTTATGCGTTATACGATATACGTTATGAGTTATAGGATATATGTTACACGTTTTACGTTCTTCGTTATACGTTCTTCGTTACACGTTATACGTTATACGTTATACGTTATACGTTATACGTTACACGTTATACGTTATACGTAATATGTAATACGTCATATGTTTTACGTTATACGTTATACGTTATACGTTATACGTTATACGTTATACGTTATACGTTATACGTTATAGGTTATACGATATACGTTATACGTTATACGTTATACGTTATACGTTATACGTTACACGTTATACGTTATACGTTATACGTTATACGTTATACGTAATACGTTATAGGTTATACGTTATACGTTATACGTTATACGTTATACGTTATACGTTATACGTTATACGTTATACGTTATACGTTATACGTTATACGTTATACGTTATACGTTATACGTTATACGTTATACGTTATACGTTATACGTTATACGTTATACGTTATACGTTATACGTTATACGTTATACGTTATACGTTATACGTTATACGTTATACGTTATACGTTATACGTTATACGTTATACGTTATACGTTATACGTTATACGTTATACGTTATACGTTATACGTTATACGTTATACGTTATACGTTATACGTTATACGTTATACGTTATACGTTATACGTCATACGTTATACGATATACGTTATACGTTATACGTTACACGTCATACGATATACGTTATACGTTATACGTTATACGTTATACGTTATACGTTATACGTTATACGTTATACGTTATGCGTTATTCGCTATACGTTATGCGTTATACGATATACGTTATGCGTTATAGGATATATGTTATACGTTTTACGTTCGTCGTTATACGTTCTTCGTTACACGTTATACGTTATACGTTATACGTTATACGTTATACGTTATACGTTATACGTTATACGTTATACGTTATACGTTATACGTTATACGTTATACGTTATACGTTATACGTTATACGTTATAGGTTATACGTTATACGTTATACGTTATACGTTATACGTTATACGTTATACGTTATACGTTATACGTTATACGTTATACGTAATACGTTATAGGTTATACGTTATACGTTATACGTTATACGTTATACGTTATACGTTATACGTTATACGTTATACGTTATACGTTATACGTTATACGTTATACGTTATACGTTATACGTTATACGTTATACGTTATACGTTATACGTTATACGTTATACGTTATACGTTATACGTTATACGTTATACGTTATACGTTATACGTTATACGTTATACGTTATACGTTATACGTTATACGTTATACTTTATACGTTATACGTTATACGTTATACGTTATACGTTATACGTTATACGTTATACGTTATACGTTATACGTTATACGTTATACGTTATACGTTATACGTTATACGTTATACGTTATACGTTATACGTTATACGTTATACGTTATACGTTATACGTTATACGTTATACGTTAAACGTTATACGTTATACGTTATACTTTATACGTTATACGTTATACGTTATACGTTATACGTTATACGTTATACGTTATGCGTTATTCGCTATACGTTATGCGTTATACGATATACGTTATGCGTTATAGGATATATGTTATACGTTTTACGTCCTTCGTTATACGTTCTTCGTTACACGTTATACGTTATACGTTATACGTTATACGTTATACGTTATACGTTATACGTTATACGTTAGACGTTATACGTTATACGTTATACGTTATACGTTATACGTTATACGTTATACGTTATACGTTATAGGTTATACGTTATACGTTATACGTTATACCCTATACGTTATACGTTATACGTTATACGTTATACGTTATACGTTATACGTTATACGTTATACGTTATACGTTATACGTTATACGTTAAACGTTATACGTTATGCGTTATACGTTATACGATATACGTTATACGTTATACGTTATACGTTATACGTTATACGTTATACGTCATACGTTGTACGTTATACGTTATACGTTATACGTTATACGTTATACGTTATACGTTATACGTTATACGTTATACGTTATACGTTATACGTTATACGTTAAACGTTATACGTTATACGTTATACGTTATACGTTATACGTTATACGTTATACGTTATACGTTATACGTTATACGTTATACGTTATACGTTATACGTTATACGTTATACGTTATACGTTATACTTTATACGTTATACGTTATACGTTATACGTTATACGTTATACGTTATACGTTATACGTTATACGTTATAGGTTATACGTTATACGTTATACGTTGTACGTTATACGTTATACGTTATACGTTATACGTTATGCGTTATTCGCTATACGTTATGCGTTATACGATATACGTTATGCGTTATAGGATATATGTTATACGTTTTACGTTCTTCGTTATACGTTCTTCGTTACACGTTATACATTATACGTTATACGTTATACGATATACGTTATACGTTATACGTTATAGGTTATACGTTATACGTTAGACGCTATACGTTATACGTAATATGTAATACGTCATACGTTTTACGTTAATCGTTATACGTTATACGTTATACGCTATACGTTATACGTTATACGTTATACGTTATGCGTTATACGTTATACGTTATACGTTATACGATATACGTTATACGTTATACGTTATACGTTATACGTTATACGTTATACGTTATTCGTTATACGTTATACGTTATACGTCATACGTTATACGTTCTACGTTATACGTTCTACGTTGTACGTTATACGTTAAACGTTGTACGTTATACGTTATACGTCATACGTTATACGTTATACGTTATACGTTATACGTTATACGTTATACGTTATACGTTATACGTTATACGTTATACGTTATACGTTATACGTTATACGTTATACGTTATACGTTAAACGTTGTACGTTATACGTTATGCGTTATAGGATATACGTCATACGTTATACGTTGTACGTTATACGTTATACGTTATGCGTTATACGTCATGCGATATACGTTATACGTTATACGTTATACGTTATACGTTATACGTTATACGTTATACGTTATTCGTTATACGTTATACGTTATACGTCATACGTTATACGTCATACGTTATACGTTATACGTTATACGTTATACGTTATACGTTATACGTTATACGTTATACGTTATACGTTATACGTTATACGTTATACGTTATACGTTATAGGTTATACGTTATACGTTATACGTTATACGTTATACTTTATACGTTAGACGTTGTACGTTATACGATATACGTTATACGTTATACGCTATACGTTATACGTTATACGTTATACGTTATACGTTATACGTTATACGTTATACGTTGTACGTTATACGTTGTACGTTATACGTTATACGTTATACGTTATACGTTATACGTTATACGTTATAAGTTATACGTTGTACGTTATACGTTATACGTTATACGTTATACGTTAGACGTTGTACGTTATACGTTATACGTTATACGTTATACGTTATACGTTATACGTTATAGGTTGTACGTTATACGTTATACGTTATACGTTATACGTTATGCGTTATACGTTATACGTTATACGTTATACGATATACGTTATACGTTATACGTTGTACGTTATACGTTATACGTTATACGTTATACGTTATTCGTTATACGTTATACGTTATACGTCATACGTTATACGTTATACGTTATACGTTATACGTTATACGTTATACGTTATACGTTATACGTTATACGTTATACGTTATACGTTACACGTTATACGTTACACGTTATACGTTACACGTTATACGTTACACGTTATACGTTACACGTTATACGTTACACGTTATACGTTATACGTTATACGTTATACGTTATACGTTATACGTTATACGTTATACGTTATACGTTATACGTTATGCGTTATAGGATATACGTTATACGTTATACGTTGTACGTTATACGTTATGCGTTATACGTCATGCGATATACGTTATACGTTATTCGTTATACGTTATACGTAAACGTTGTACGTTATACGCTATACGTTATACGTTATACGTAATACGTTATACGTTATACGTTATACGTTATACGTTATACGTTGTACGTTATACGTTGTACGTTATACGTTATACGTTATACGTTATACGTTATACGTTATACGTTATACGTTATAAGTTATACGTTGTACGTTATACGTTATACGTTATACGTTATGCGTTAGACGTTGTACGTTATACGTTATACGTTATGCGTTATAGGATATACGTTATACGTTATACGTTGTACGTTATACGTTATACGTTATACGTTAGACGCTATACGTTATACGTTGTACGTTATACGTTATACGTTATACGTTATACGTTATACGTTATACGTTGTACGTTATACGTTCTACATTATACGTTATACGCTATATGTTATACGTTATACGTTATACATTATACGTTATACGTCATACGTTATACGTTATACGTTATACGTTATACGTTATACGTTATAAGTTATACGTTATACGTTATACGTTATACGTTATAAGATATACGTTATACGTTATACGTTATACGTTATACGTTATACGTTATACGTTATACGTTATACGTTATACGTTATACGTTATACGTTATACGTTATACGTTATACGTTATACGTTATACGTTATACGTTATACATTATACATTATACGTTATACGTTATACTTTATACGTTATACGTTATACGTTATACGTTATACGTTATACGTTATACGTTATACGTTATACGTTATACGTTACACGTTATACGTTACACGTTATACGTTATACGTTATACGTTATACGTTATACGTTATACGTTATACGTTATACGTTATACGTTATAGGTTATACGTTAGACGCTATACCTTATACGTTATACGTTATACGTTGTACGTTATACGTTATACGTTGTACGTTGTACGTTCTACGTTGTACGTTATACGTTAAACGTTATACGTTATAGGTTGTACGTTATACGTTATACGTTATACGTTATACGTTATGCGTTATACGTTATACGTTATACGATATACGTTATACGTTATACGTTATACGTTATACGTTATACGTTATACGTTATTCGTTATACGTTATACGTTATACGTCATACGTTATACGTTATACGTTATACGTTATACGTTATACGTTATACGTCATACGTTATACGTTATACGTTATACGTTATACGTTATACGTTATACGTTATACGTTATACGTTATACGTTATACGTTATACGTTATACGTTAAACGTTATACGTTATACGTTATGCGTTATAGGATATACGTCATACGTTATACGTTGTACGTTATACGTTATACGTTATGCGTTATACGTCATGCGATATACGTTATACGTTATACGTTATACGTTATACGTTATTCGTTATACGTTATACGTTATACGTTATACGTTATACGTTATACGTTATACGTTGTACGTTATACGTTATACGTTGTACGTTGTACGTTCTACGTTGTACGTTATACGTTAAACGTTGTACGTTATACGTTATACGTCGTACGTTATACGTTATACGTAATATGTTATACGTTCTACGTTATACGTTAAACGTTATGCGTTATACGTTATACGTTATACGTTATACGTTATACGTTATAGGTTATACGTTATACGTTAGACGCTATACGTTATACGTAATATGTAATACGTCATACGTTTTACGTTAATCGTTATACGTTATACGTTATACGCTATACGTTATACGTTATACGTTATACGTTAGATGCTATACGTTATACGTTATACGTTATACGTCGTACGTTATACGTTATACGTTATACGTTGTACGTTATACGTTATACGTTATACGTTATACGTTATGCGTTATACGTTATACGTTATACGTTATACGATATACGTTATACTATATACGTTATACGTTATACGTTGTACGTTATACGTTATACGTTGTACGTTATACGTTATACGTTATACGTTATACGTTATACGTTATACGTTATACGTTATACGTTAAACGTTATACGTTATACGTTATGCGTTATAGGATATACGTCATACGTTATACGTTGTACGTTATACGTTATACGTTATGCGTTATACGTCATGCGATATACGTTATACGTTATTCGTTAATCGTTATACGTTAAACGTTGTACGTTATACGTTATACGTTATACGTTATACGTTATACGTTATACGTTATACGTTATTCGTTATACGTTATACTTTATACGTTATACGTTATACGTTATACGTTATTCGTTATACGTTATACTTTATACGTTATACGTTATACGTTATACGTTATACGTTATACGTTATACGTTATACGTTATACGTTATACGTTGTACGTTATACGTTATACGTTACACGTTATACGTTACACGTTATACGTTATACGTTATACGTTATACGTTATACGTTTTACGTTATACGTTAGACGTTGTACGTTGTACGTTATACGTTATACGTTATACGTTATACGCTATACGTTATACGTTATACGTTATACGTTATACGTTATACGTTATACGTTATACGTTATTCGTTATACGTTATACGTTATACGTTATACGTTATACGTTATACGTTATACGTTATACGTTATACGTTATACGTTATACGTTATACGTTATACGTTATACGTTATACGTTATACGTTAAACGTTATACGTTATACGTTATGCGTTATAGGATATACGTCATACGTTATACGTTGTACGTTATACGTTATACGTTATGCGTTATACGTCATGCGATATACGTTATACGTTATTCGTTAATCGTTATACGTTAAACGTTGTACGTTATACGTTATACGTTATACGTTATACGTTATACGTTATACGTTATACGTTATGCGTTATACGTTATACGTTATACGTTATACGTTATACGTTATACGTTATACGTTATACGTTATACGTTATACGTTATACGTTATACGATATACGTTATACGTTATACGTTATACGTTATACGTTATACGTTATACGTTATACGTTATACGTTATACGTTATACGTTATAGGTTATACGTTATACGTTATACGTTATACGTTATACGTTATACGTTATACGTTATACGTTATACGTTATACGTTATACGTTATACGTTATACGTTATACGTTACACGTTATACGTTATACGTTATACGTTATACGTTATGCGTTATACGTTATACGTTATACGTCATACGTTATACGTTATACGTTATACGTTATTCGTTATACGTTATACTTTATACGTTATACGTTATACGTTATACGTTATACGTTATACGTTATACGTTATACGTTATACGTTATACGTTATACGTTATACGTTATACGTTATACGTTATAGGTTATACGTTATACGTTAGACGCTATACGTTATACGTAATATGTAATACGTCATACGTTTTACGTTAATCGTTATACGTTATACGTTATACGCTATACGTTATACGTTATACGTTATACGTTATGCGTTATACGTTATACGTTATACGTTCTACGTTGTACGTTATACGTTAAACGTTGTACGTTATACGTTATACGTCATACGTTGTACGTTATACGTTATATGTTATACGTTCTACGTTATACGTTAAACGTTATGCGTTATACGTTATACGTTATACGTTATACGTTATACGTTATACGTTATAGGTTATACGTTATACGTTAGACGCTATACGTTATACGTAATATGTAATACGTCATACGTTTTACGTTAATCGTTATACGTTATACGTTATACGCTATACGTTAGACGTTATACGTTATACGTTAGACGCTATACGTTATACGTTATACGTTATACGTTGTACGTTATACGTTATACGTTATACGTTGTACGTTATACGTTATACGTTATACGTTATACGTTATGCGTTATACGTTATACGTTATACGTTATACGATATACGTTGTACGTTATACGTTATACGTTATACGTTATACGTTATACGTTATACGTTACACGTTATACGTTACACGTTATACGTTATACGTTATACGTTATACGTTATACGTTATACGTTAAACGTTATACGTTATAGGTTATACGTTAGACGCTATACGTTATACGTTATACGTTATACGTTGTACGTTATACGTTATACGTTGTACGTTGTACGTTCTACGTTGTACGTTATACGTTAAACGTTGTACGTTATACGTTATACGTCGTACGTTATACGTTATACGTAATATGTTATACGTTCTACGTTATACGTTAAACGTTATGCGTTATACGTTATACGTTATACGTTATACGTTATACGTTATAGGTTATACGTTATACGTTAGACGCTATACGTTATACGTAATATGTAATACGTCATACGTTTTACGTTAATCGTTATACGTTATACGTTATACGCTATACGTTATACGTTATACGTTATACGTTAGATGCTATACGTTATACGTTATACGTTATACGTCGTACGTTATACGTTATACGTTATACGTTGTACGTTATACGTTATACGTTATACGTTATACGTTATGCGTTATACGTTATACGTTATACGTTATACGATATACGTTATACTATATACGTTATACGTTATACGTTGTACGTTATACGTTATACGTTGTACGTTATACGTTATACGTTTTACGTTATACGTTAGACGTTGTACGTTATACGTTATACGTTATACGTTATACGCTATACGTTATACGTTATACGTTATACGTTATACGTTATACGTTATACGTTACACGTTATACGTTATTCGTTAAACGTTATACGTTATACGTTATACGTTATACGTTATACGTTATACGTTATACGTTATACGTTATACGTTATACGTTATACGTTATACGTTATACGTTATACGTTATACGTTATACGTTATACGTTATACGTTATACGTTATACGTTAAACGTTATACGTTATACGTTATGCGTTATAGGATATACGTCATACGTTATACGTTGTACGTTATACGTTATACGTTATGCGTTATACGTCATGCGATATACGTTATACGTTATTCGTTAATCGTTATACGTTAAATGTTGTACGTTATACGTTATACGTTATACGTTATACGTTATACGTTATACGTTATACGTTATGCGTTATACGTTATACGTTATACGTTATACGTTATACGTTATACGTTATACGTTATACGTTATACGGTATACGTTATACGTTATAGGTTGTACGTTATACGTTATACGTTATACGTTATACGTTATGCGTTATACGTTATACGTTATTCGTTATACGTTATACGTTATACGTCATACGTTATACGTTATACGTTATACGTTATACGTTATACGTTATACGTTATACGTTATACGTTATACGTTATACGTTATACGTTACACGTTATACGTTACACGTTATACGTTACACGTTATACGTTACACGTTATACGTTACACGTTATACGTTACACGTTATACGTTATACGTTATACGTTATACGTTATACGTTATACGTTATACGTTATACGTTATACGTTATGCGTTATAGGATATACGTTATACGTTATACGTTGTACGTTATAGGTTATGCGTTATACGTCATGCGATATACGTTATACGTTATTCGTTATACGTTATACGTAAACGTTGTACGTTATACGCTATACGTTATACGTTATACGTAATACGTTATACGTTATACGTTATACGTTATACGTTATACGTTGTACGTTATACGTTGTACGTTATACGTTATACGTTATACGTTATACGTTATACGTTATACGTTATACGTTATAAGTTATACGTTGTACGTTATACGTTATACGTTATACGTTATGCGTTAGACGTTGTACGTTATACGTTATACGTTATGCGTTATAGGATATACGTTATACGTTATACGTTGTACGTTATACGTTATACGTTATACGTTATACGTTAGACGCTATACGTTATACGTTGTACGTTATACGTTATACGTTATACGTTATACGTTATACGTTATACGTTGTACGTTATACGTTCTACATTATACGTTATACGCTATATGTTATACGTTATACGTTATACATTATACGTTATACGTCATACGTTATACGTTATACGTTATACGTTATACGTTATACGTTATAAGTTATACGTTATACGTTATACGTTATACGTTATAAGATATACGTTATACGTTATACGTTATACGTTATACGTTATACGTTATACGTTATACGTTATACGTTATACGTTATACGTTATACGTTATACGTTATACGTTATACGTTATACGTTATACGTTATACGTTATACATTATACATTATACGTTATACGTTATACTTTATACGTTATACGTTATACGTTATACGTTATACGTTATACGTTATACGTTATACGTTATACGTTATACGTTACACGTTATACGTTACACGTTATACGTTATACGTTATACGTTATACGTTATACGTTATACGTTATACGTTATACGTTATAGGTTATACGTTAGACGCTATACCTTATACGTTATACGTTATACGTTGTACGTTATACGTTATACGTTGTACGTTGTACGTTCTACGTTGTACGTTATACGTTAAACGTTATACGTTATAGGTTGTACGTTATACGTTATACGTTATACGTTATACGTTATGCGTTATACGTTATACGTTATACGATATACGTTATACGTTATACGTTATACGTTATACGTTATACGTTATACGTTATTCGTTATACGTTATACGTTATACGTCATACGTTATACGTTATACGTTATACGTTATACGTTATACGTTATACGTCATACGTTATACGTTATACGTTATACGTTTTACGTTATACGTTAGACGTTGTACGTTGTACGTTATACGTTATACGTTATACGTTATACGCTATACGTTATACGTTATACGTTATACGTTATACGTTATACGTTATACGTTATACGTTATTCGTTATACGTTATACGTTATACGTTATACGTTATACGTTATACGTTATACGTTATACGTTATACGTTATACGTTATACGTTATACGTTATACGTTATACGTTATACGTTATACGTTAAACGTTATACGTTATACGTTATGCGTTATAGGATATACGTCATACGTTATACGTTGTACGTTATACGTTATACGTTATGCGTTATACGTCATGCGATATACGTTATACGTTATTCGTTAATCGTTATACGTTAAACGTTGTACGTTATACGTTATACGTTATACGTTATACGTTATACGTTATACGTTATACGTTATGCGTTATACGTTATACGTTATACGTTATACGTTATACGTTATACGTTATACGTTATACGTTATACGTTATACGTTATACGTTATACGTTATACGTTATACGTTATACGTTATACGTTATACGTTATACGTTATACGTTATACGTTATACGTTATACGTTATAGGTTATACGCTATACGTTATACGTTATACGTTATACGTTATACGTTATACGTTATACGTTATACGTTATACGTTATACGTTATACGTTACACGTTATACGTTATACGTTATACGTTATACGTTATGCGTTATACGTTATACGTTATACGTCATACGTTATACGTTATACGTTATACGTTATACGTTATACGTTATACGTTATACGTTATACGTTATACGTTATACGTTATACGTTATACGTTATACGTTATACGTTATACGTTATACGTTATACGTTATACGTTATACGTTATACGTTATACGTTATACGTTATACGTTATACGTTATACGTTATAGGTTATACGCTATACGTTATACGTTATACGTTATACGTTATACGTTATACGTTATACGTTATACGTTATACGTTATACGTTATACGTTACACGTTATACGTTATACGTTATACGTTATACGTTATGCGTTATACGTTATACGTTATACGTCATACGTTATACGTTATACGTTATACGTTATTCGTTATACGTTATACGTTATACGTTATACGTTATACGTTATACGTTATACGTTATACGTTATACGTTATACGTTATACGTTATACGTTATACGTTATACGTTATACGTTATAGGTTATACGTTATACGTTAGACGCTATACGTTATACGTAATATGTAATACGTCATACGTTTTACGTTAATCGTTATACGTTATACGTTATACGCTATACGTTATACGTTATACGTTATACGTTATGCGTTATACGTTATACGTTATACGTTCTACGTTGTACGTTATACGTTAAACGTTGTACTGTATACGTTATACGTCATACGTTATACGTTATACGTTATATGTTATACGTTCTACGTTATACGTTAAACGTTATGCGTTATACGTTATACGTTATACGTTATACGTTATACGTTATACGTTATAGGTTATACGTTATACGTTAGACGCTATACGTTATACGTAATATGTAATACGTCATACGTTTTACGTTAATCGTTATACGTTATACGTTATACGCTATACGTTATACGTTATACGTTATA